>NC_086324.1:75340881-75640881 GCF_036172605.1 Pelobates fuscus
TACATATAAATAAAAATATATATACCAACAGAGTTGTGGTGGGGGAAAAAGTGTGAATGAAAACCTCTTCCACCTGTAGTAAGTGGATAGTTAATACATTGCTAAACACAAATACACACACCAGGCAAGCCATAAGACTTGCTTTTCCCACATAAATCTCACTTTAACAGTGCTCTCACTACTGCAAGGGATTCTGATATATATTTAGCAAAGTACTGCCAGGTTCCTACAGTACTTGCAGTAATATTGCTCTGAACTCTTTGTATAATCTCTATACCGATGACCATATTGTCTACAACACCACTGAACTTCTCTAAAGTGTATAGCCAGTTTCTGCTATACTGCCAGGTTCCTGATAGACTTTAAGCAGAAGTCCAATATATACATCACCAGTCTTGCTGTGAAAGTGAGACAGGCCTTACTTTATCACACACTTTACATTCATATATTATAAAATGCATTTTAAGTTGTGTTAATAATTTGCAATATTATACAGTATATAAACATATATATATATATATATATATATATATATATATATATATATATATATATATATATATATATATATATATATATATATTATATTATATTTTACAGCTTACAGCAATGTAAGTTGTAAAAACAAAGTTAAATGGCAAGGTTGCCTAGATGACATGTAAACAATATTGTGGTGAAGCTTGGATGCACTTGGTTGTCAGACCAACATGTTAGCAGTGCTTTGTATAACGTGAGAAGGCTTGGAATGCTAAATTGCCCAGGTAGCTTATGCAAAGTGCCGTGCAGGAGATGAGACTCTGATGAAGTTGTCAAGGCAACATCAAACTAGTTTTCTAGTTTTCAAGGAGGCTTGAAATAGAACTTACATGAGTTACTCATATACAGTTCAATACTTTTATTATAAAAGATAATCAAACTTAATGGAAATTTGGTGATTCCACCAACTAAAGTTTTCCTTTGATAACTTTTCTATTAGTGTATTTATGAACATAAATGCAGTATTAAATCAAAAAGAGTAATTTGACTTGAACTTAAAGCGGCATTGTCATGCCGAACTTACCTTTCCCCAATCGATTCCTCTTCTCTCCCTCTCTCGGGATCTATTCTTCATTTCTTCCCATATAATCTAGTTTTCTTTAAAACATAAGACAAAGTAGGGACTACTGTGTCTTATGTATTTTTACTACATTTTCCCACAATACTCACCCTTTCCTCCGTGATCTCACAATGCCTAATTTCACTATTCCCGAACGTCCTGTCATTTAGACAGAACGCTGGTGAAACCACCGAATTTCATTCTAATAGAATGAGAATAGTTTGTTCATTCATCTTAGGACGATATTCGGTACTTTTAGGTCGATTCAAAATTTCATTTGAATGAATGAAATTTTGATCTGATCTGTGCTGCGGAATGCATCTTGCAGCTGCTTAGTAGATTCCCATGGTATTAGGGAGCTATCTATTAAAAGGCTGAAATACCAAAATTGGTCTTTATGCCTACTTTAAAGCAAAATTTACTTAGTATTAGTAATTAATCTGCCCCTACTCGCAATACCGCGATAGGGGCATGTCTACTACACAATGAGCAGCCTCTGGCTGCTCACTGTTGTAAAAAATAAATAAAGCACCCCCCAATAAATTGCCCCATCTATTAACTAGCAGGGGTGGACATAGTGTTCCCCCCGAGCCCCCACCTGTGCACCGCAGGGCTATTTAACTAAACGAGGGACATAGGGTCCTCCTTGGCCCTCACCCATGAGCAGCGGGTGGGAGCAATAAAGGACAATGGGGGGATACCTATTGTCCTTCCCCTGGCCCCCAGCCATGAGCGGCGGGTGAGGGCCCTAAATGAAAATTGGGGGATGACCTATTGTCCTCCCCCCAGCACCCACCAATAAGTGACGGGTGGGGACCCTAAATAACAATGGGGGAACCTATTGCCCCCCCCTTACCCTCACCTATGAGCGGCAAGAGGGGGCCCTAATTTAAAATGGGGGGACCTACTGTCCTCCCCCTGCCCCCACCCACGAGCGGAGGGTGGGGGCTCTGAAAGACAATGGGGAAGACCTATTTTCCCCCGGCCCCCCTGGGCCTCACCATGGGGACTAAATGTAAAAATACCCTGCTCTTTCAGGTGACTACCATCCTCACCCTAAAAATGGAAGGAGGGTGATGGTGAGAGGGAGGGGATGATGGTGTGAGGTAGGGGTGGTAATGGTGTGAGGTATGGGGTGATGGGGTGAGGAAGGGGGTGATTGTGTGAGGGAAGGGGGTGATGGTGAGAGGGAGGGGGATGATGGTGACAGGGAGGGGGATGATGGTTAGAGGGAGGGGGTAATGATGTAAAGGGAGGGGGGTGATGGTGTGAGGGAGGGGGTGATGGTGAGAGGGAGGTGGGGTGATGGTGTGAGGGAGGGAGGGTGGTGGTGAGGGGGAGTGATGGTGTGAGGGAGGAGTGGTGATGGTGAGAGTGGGGGTGATGGTGAGAGTGGGGGTGATGGTGAGAGGGAGGGGGTGATGGTGAGAGGGAGGGGGTGATGGTGAGAGGGAGGGGGTGATGGTGTGAAGGAGGGGGGTGTTGGTGTGAGGGAGGGGGGTGATGGTGAGAGGGAGGTGGGGTGATTGTGTGAGGGGGGGAGGGTGGTGGTGAGAGGGGGTGATATATAACATATATGTTAAAGTTGATAAATAATTACACAATACCAACAGGCCCTGGATGATGACTAATGGAAACAAATATTTGTTTTCATTAGACAACATCCATGACCCTCTGGTATTGTGTAATTATTTATCAATCTTAAAAGTAACTTGATATAACCTGTTCTTACCACTTGTCTTTTAATGGTTTAGGCATTAAACACATCTTCGTACTGGCGAACCATAGGATTGCTCTTTTCCCTAAAGTATTTGGATAATCTTGACTGTCATCTTATTTATGTTATACTACACTTTGTATTTTTTCCTTATGTGCATGTTATGTTAGTATATTATATTTTAAATCTGTATATTTATGGATGGAAAATCATTCACCCTCCTTTTTTTAGTTTTTATCGCCTATCCCTCCCTTCCTTAACAATGCTGGATGGAAATCTTTTGTCATGTGAGTCCACAGTCGAGGAGATCGTGGGATTAATCCTGTTGCCGGATGCCTTGATGCCTGAGGCAGACCAGCAGAAGCAAATAGCGATGCTGCAGACCATGTGATCACTGTTAGAAAAGGAAATGCAGGGAAGCAGCGCCTTCATGGAATGTCCTCAAATCCAGAAGGGGATGGATCAATATAAGGAATAAGAGGAGAAAGCAGAATATAGTGTAGTATTTAGGTATTTAGGCAATTGTAGATAAAACAAAATGCACTTACAATTTTCTGGAGCCTATGTTTGGCTCCAGATGTATGCACCTGGAGGATACAATCCCCATTTATGGATATGTAGATGGTCTCAGTAGTATGTTGGGAGGCATCTTCAGTAGTTGTGCAAATATTCTTTTTCAGTTCACCACAGTGTAGCGGTCGGAAGTCATTGGTATACAAAATGCAAATATAAACAGAATCTAGTATTCTCTTTGTTATTAAATAGATAAAAGGATAAAAAAGGAGGTTGTGACAGATCCCCTGTCCATGGATTATCATTTTCTTTTACTTGGTTTTGTATACGAACCACCCTCATACAGACTGAACAACTTGGTTCGTATATCGAACTATCTTCCAAATTGATTGACCACCCAGTGCTGCTCATTAACCTGGCTTACCTCTTTTCACACTTTCGAAAACCACAATTACCAACATTCGAAGTGGTCGGCTGGGTGGCCGTCGTTCGTGTGGTCGAACACAAGACGGCGGCCATCTTTACTTCACGGGGCCAGCAGTGTTTGGTCGCTGAGTGTATGGAACTAAAATCGGCCACTTAACGGCGCAAACACCGTTGGGGCTTCCAGCCCCACACATGTTCGGTTTAATTGGATTCCCTTCAGCGGTGTTCGGTAGAACTAAACTCCCGAACGAGGGGCACACGACTGGCCCTCAGACAAAAATATACTTTCGGTATTTTTTGTTATATTTTGATATTCTTGAAAGACACCTATACCTCTGTGGCGTTTCGACTATATTCGTCAGAGCTGAGCGCATTTTGGGGGCGCTCGGATCCAAGCTATCCGGGGATATAGTATTTAGGGGGGTACCACTGTCCAACCTGCGGGTGTCCCCCTTGGGGGTGGTCCGCAAGCAAGAGGTAGGGAAATACCGCCTCTGCCATCACCTATCTTACCCAAAAGGGGCATCCGTCAATGATGACATTGCCGGGGAGCTGTGCTCGGTCTCCTACGCATCATTCAACCAAGCAGTCGAGTTGGTAAAAGGGGCTGGGCGGGGGGGCAGTGATGGCCAAGGTGGATGTGGAGGCTGCATTCCAGTTGTTACCAGTGCACCCAGCAAGTCATCACCTGCTGGTTTGCAGCAAGGGGAGTGCCGTCTCCCAGTGGAGAAACTCATGGGGCTGCGAGAGGCAGTAGCGACAGTCCGGCAGTTGCGGAAGGTCATGTTGATGGAGCTGCAATCACTGATTGGGAAGCTCAATTACACGTGTCGGGTCATCCCCATGGGGCGGATATTCAGCCGGAGCCTTGCCAGGGCCACGGCTGGGGTGCGGATGCCGCACTAGTTCGTGCAGGTGTCCTCATCATTGAGGGCGGACCTGGGGGTTTTGGACACGTTCCTGGAGCATTTCAATGGCATGGTGTTCTTCAGGCGGGAGGCAGTGTCAGCGGCCGAATTGGAGCTGTTTACGAACGCCTTGGGTAGCGTGGGATTTGGGGCATACTTTGGCGGGCGGTGGTGCGCGGCACACTGGCCAGCTGCCTGGCTAGGGAGCCCGTTGGTATGGAACTTGGCCTTTCTGGAGCTGTTCCCATTAGTGGTCACCTTGTCGCTCTGGGGTGCACTCCTGAGCGACAGAAAGGTGGTCTTCTATATGGATAATATGGCAGTGGTGCATGAGGTTAATAACCGCCTCGGTGCCAGTGGTGCACCTGCTGTGGAAGATTAAATTGCTCTGCATGTCCCTCAATGTGGTGTTTTGCGCGCGACACATGCGTAGTGGCTGATGCTCTGTCTCGTTCGCAGTGGTCCCGATTCAGGAAGGAGGCGTCCGGGGCACAGGAGACCGGGGAAGACTGCCCGGTGGAGATGTGGCGGCTCGGGACCTCCTGCTTGGGGGACTGCTTAGGGCATCATTGGCCCCGGGTACCTGGATGGCATATTGTAAGGTTTGGGATGCATGGGAACGGTCACTGCAGGGCTTGGATAGGGTCGTGGCAGGTGGCACTGATCTGGATGCGTTGCTGTGGTGCACATTTCGTCTGCTTAGGAAGGGGTCCTCCCCGGCGGTAGTGGATAGGCACATGGCTGCGCTGGCGTTCTGGTTCAAATTGCGCTAGTGGGTAGACTTCACTAAGCACTTTGTGATACGTCAGGCACTGAAAGGTTTACGGAAAGGCAGCATGACCCGGGACGCCAGGAGGCCGGTTTCCATTGCGCTCCTGGAAAAATTGGTCAGTTCCCTCAGGGACATCTGCTTCGACGTCTATGAAACGGGGTTATTCGAAGTGGCCTTTTTGCTGGCCTTCTTCGTCACTTTCCGGATCGGGGAGCAGGTTATTGCTAACAGGGCGAACCAGGGTGGGATACTACTCTCAGACGTGTGGTTGGAGCACGCAAGGGTGGTGATTTACCTTGCCCGGTCTAAGACCGACGTCAAGGAACGTGGTGTCGAAGTAGTGCTGAATGCATTTCCAGGATCCCCCTTGTGCCCGGTGGCTAGTACATCTCGTTATTTTTTCCAGAGGCCAACGATTCGTTTTTAGTGCACAGGGATGGTTCCTCACTTTCCTGTTTCCAATTCCTCTGGGTTTTCAGTTAGGGCTTAGCAGGCTGGGCCTCTGGCCGAGCCAGTTTGGGACACATTCGTTCAGGTTAGGGGCCGCGACAGAGGCTACACGGTTGGGGCTCAGGGATGAGCTGGTTAAAAAGATCGGTAGTTGGGAATCGGTCCGGTTCCAGTCCTACGTTCTCCCCCAATGGGGTCCACCTCTCAGATGTTGGGTGGGACCTGTTTAACTTAGGGTTGCAGGAAGGCTTGGCCAGGGCATTATTTCTGCGGTGTGGTGGAGCTCAGACGGCTTAAGGTTTCAAGGTCTGAGCTTGTGGCGTGGTGGGGTAAGGAACATTATGGATAATGGGCGTTAGTAAAGAGAGGAGTAAGGGGAGTTAATTCATTGGTTAGTTGATTGGTTAAAAGGGTACACTGTTTGTACATGTTTTGGTAGGTTTTGAGTCCGTTGGGGGCTCAGAACCTCGGTGATGTTTCGAGTCCATTGGTGGCTCAGAACCTTGGTGGTGTAGGGGTATCTAGGTATACCCCTACCAGGTTAAATTGATCAATGTTGGTATGTTACGTTATATTATATGATTGTTATATATTGGAAATGTATTATGCGGTGGGTCATTACCTTGATGTAAATATGGGAAAGATGATACGAGATTGGGGTGTGTGGCAGGTTATGACCCTTATTTATATATATATATATATACATGGTGTGTTCAATAAAAACATGGCAACATTTAATTCTTTGTGTGTTATTAGTTTAAGCAGACTGTGATTGTCTATAGTTGTGACTTAGATGATGATTAGATCACATTTTATGACCAATTTGTGCAGAAATCCATATCATTCCAAAGGGTTCACATACGTTTTCATTATTGTTATATTTATTACTATTAAAACTGTTGACAATTTGACCCATAACTCTGAGTGTCATTGTTTTATTGGGTGGGTTGGGTTCAAGTCATATATCCCTCCCCCTGCCCATATGGCGACTATGCACCTGTCATGTTGTATGTCAGAACAATCTTTTTCTGAATCGGCAGCATTGCTTAAAAAATATCCATGTCCAGTGACTGTGTTTGATCCAGAGCATAATTTGGTATCTTTAATAAATGTTTCTGATTTCATCTCAAAACTGCTCAGTTCTTTGTCTTTACTTCAAAGGACTTGTCTGAGACTTTACACAGCACACAGCACTACAGCTTCTGTCCAGGTCTTTACGGCATGCAGCATTTGTACATTCTTTTGTCAACTTTTGTTTCCTTATTAATTTTTATTAATTTCTTCTTTTCTATGTAGGAAATGTGCAAGTTTCTCCTTAATGACACTGTGTCAAAGTCAATTGTGGAAGCTTTGTCTTTATCTAATACCCAAAAAACAATTATGCTGGAGATGTGTCCTCTCCAAAGGTGTTGCATGATAATTAATCAAAACTACGTGTGGTTCTTCACTTGAGGGACTAGCCTTTTAATAATTTTGACTCTGCACTCAGCTAATCCATTCCTTTGAGGATATTTGGGACTTGTGAAGAAATCCAAGTTCTTCAGAAAATGCCTTTACATGACCTGCAGGGGAACTGAGGTCCATTGCCTGTTTTTATTATTGTAAGGAAGCCAAACTGTGAAAATATAGCTTGTAAATTCCTGCATACCTATTGGGATGATGAGTAAAAGTCCAACATTTTTGCGGATGATACTAAGATATGTAACAGGGTTGATGTTCCAGGAGGGATAAGCCAAATGGCAAATGATTTAGGTAAACTAGAAAAATGGTCAGAGTTGTGGCAACTGACATTTAATGTGGATAAGTGCAAGATAATGCATCTTGGACGTAAAAACCCAAGGGCAGAGTACAGAATATTTGATAGAGTCCTAACCTCAACATCTGAGGAAAGGGATTTAGGGGTGATTATTTCTGAGGACTTAAAGGTAGGCAGACAATGTAATAGAGCAGCAGGAAATGCTAGCAGAATGCTTGGTTGTATAGGGAGAGGTATTAGCAGTAGAAAGAGGGAAGTGCTCATGCCATTGTACAGAACACTGGTGAGACCTCACTTGGAGTACTGTACACAGTACTGGAGACCATATCTTCAGAAGGATATTGATACCTTAGAGAGAGTTCAAAGAAGGGCTACTAAACTGGTTCATGGATTGCAGGATAAAACTTACCAGGAAAGGTTAAAGGATCTTAACATGTATAGCTTGGAGGAAAGACGAGACAGGGGGGATATGATAGAAACATTTAAATACATAAAGGGAATCAACACAGTAAAGGAGGAGACTATATTTAAAAGAAGAAAAACTACCACAACCAGAGGACATAGTCTAAAATTAGAGGGACAAAGGTTTAAAAATAATATCAGGAAGTATTACTTTACTGAGAGGGTAGTGGATGCATGGAATAGCCTTCCAGCTGAAGTGGTAGAGGTTAACACAGTAAAGGAGTTTAAGCATGCGTGGGATAGGCATAAGGCTATCCTAACTATAAGATAATGCCAGGGACTAATGAAAGTATTTAGAAAACTGGGCAGACTAGATGGGCCGAATGGTTCTTATCTGCCGTCATATTCTATGTTTCTATGTTTCTATGTTTCTATTATGTACATATAAAACACGTATAAAAAGTGGAGCGCTAAAATGGGGTATTCCTGAGTTTGGCAACCTATTGGGATGATGAGTAAAAGTCCAACATTATGTACATATAAAACACCTATAAAAAGTGGAGTGCTAAAATGGGGTATTTTACCCTTTGTTAACAGTGATACATAGGCAGACGAGCAGAAAAAATAAAAAAGACAAATTATAGTGCAAATGTTACAATGTCCACAAGTGAGGTATAGCTTAAATAACTGGGAAAACTCACATAACACATAACCTGGTAACAATAAGGCTCAATATTCGCACAGGTTTGCCTTTGTAGATAGCAACACACCTCTCTTCTTATGAAACACCTCACTCAAAAGTGGGAAGAAAAAAATGCAGTAATAGTGCACATATCTAAACCACTCCAATATAAACAAACAAGCTGGGTATGCTCACCTGGATAAGAGCCAGGGCCGGTGCAAGGATTTTTGTCTACACAGGCAAAGATACATTTTGCCACCCCCAACATTTGTCTATAAAAGTAGAAAAAGAAAAAATGCTCAGGCACTTGCTGTGTTGAAATGTAAGCAGGATTTTAACCCCTTAAGGACCGGACTTTTTTTGCGATGTTGTACATTTGCGACCAGGCATCTTTTTGACACTTTTGTGGTGTTTGTGTTTAGCTGTAATTTTCCGCTCTCTCATTTACTGTTCCCATACAAATTATATATTGTTTTTTTCAGGACAAAAGGGGCTTTCTTTACATACCATTATTTATATAATCTCATGTAATTTAATTTAAAAAAAATGAAAAAATATGATGAAAAATTGAAAAAAATACACGTTTTTTTAATTTTATGTGAAAAATCTTTTACTCATCTACAAAAGCGAATGAAAAAAAATGCTAAATAGATTCAAAATGTTGTCCTGAGTTCAAAAATACCCAGTGTTTACATGCTTTTTGCTATTTTTTTGCATGTTATAGGGCTATAAGTACAAGTAGGATATTGCGGTTTCAAAACATACATTTTTAAAATGTATCAATAGTGGCATTGTAACACTATTATCTGTCATAAATTGCTAAATAACACCCCACATGTACATATTTTTTTAGAAGTAGACAACCCAGGGTATTCAATATGGGGTATGTCCAGACTTTTTTAGTAGCCACTTAGTCGCAAACACTGGCCAAAGTTAGCGTTCATATTTGTTTGTGTGTGAAAAAAGTAAAAAACGAAATTGAACGCTAATTTTGGCCAGTGTTTGTGACTAAGTGGTTACTAAAAAAGACTGGACATAACCCAAGGTATTGCAAATGGGGTGTCTTCTTTTGCAAATGGTATGCCATCATAGGGGTAATTCTCATTCCTGGGCTACCATACGCTCTCAAAGGCAACGTAACCAACCTGGCCATTTTCAATGTAAAAATATTTGACCCATATATTTGACCCTGTAACTTTCAAAAACGCTATAAAACCTGTACATGGGGGGTACTTTTATACTCAGGAGACTTTGCTGAACACAAATATTAGTGTTTCAAAACTGGAAAATGTATCACGACAATTATATCATCAGTAAAAGTGCTGTTTGTGTGTGACAAATGCAAAAAAAGTCACTTTCACTGACAACATCATCGCTGTGATATGTTTTACTGTTTTGAATCACTAATATTTGTGTTCAGCAAGTCTCCCAAGTAAAACAGTACCCCCCATGTACAGGTTTTAGGGTGTCGTAGAACGTTACAGGGTAAAATACAGTGATAGCAAATTAAATTCTCTGGACTTTCGGCCTGGGTTGGCAGGCAGGTCCCTTAAATTGCAATCAATAAAATAACTTCATTATGTAAAAATATTACATAAATACGCACTTAGAATTTAAATACATATGCATATTTATATATTTGAAGTCTACGTGTATATTTATATAATTATTTATGTAATTTTGTATATGGACATATGAATAGTTCGCATTCTTTTTATTTATTTATATATACATAGATATATATACAATTTCATTCTAAGTGTATTTTGATATAAATATATATATATATTAATATCAAAATACAGTTAGAATAAAATTTCGTATAGATATATAATTTTTTTTTTTCGTATTTTATAATAATATATATATACAATATATAGTTATTATATATATTATATATATACGTGTGTAAATTAATTATAAGTGTATTTTTATATTAATATATGTACATATTAATATAAAAATACACTTAGCATGACATTATATATATGATATATAGACATATATTATATAGGTATGATATATGTCTATATATCATATATATATACACATATATAATAATAATTTTTTTTATTAACTTTCACTTTAATTTTTTTTTTTATTTTACAGTTGCAGGGAGACTGCCTGTCAGCACAGACAGTCCCCCTGCAGGCAGAGACTAGGACACCTATTGTGACCATGTGGTCGCCCTGTTGGGCGATCACATGGCCCCAGGGGTCCTAAACCGCCATGGGGAGACTGTCTGGGCTGCAGGCAGTCTTCCCACACCGGGAGCACCGCCGATCGCCGCCGGGGGAACGACGGCGATCGGGTAAGTACATTTTAAATTTAGGACGGTTCAGGACCGTCGTCAGTCGGCAAGGGAAAAATGCCGATGACGGTCCTGAACCGTCTAGCGTCCTCAAGGGGTTAATGGAACATCAAGTGCAAAACAACGTACAGCAAAGTGAATACTTTTATACAGTGCAAAAACAAGTGAATAATCAATTACATCAATTAAAAACACATTACAAAACTCATTATAGCTTTCTGCAGTTATCTCTACGTGGATGGAAAAAACAAGCAGTACATGTGACAAACTCCCCTTTTCAAATGAGTTTGCCACGAGCTCCTGGAGGAGCCTTGCCAGGCTCCTGCCCACAGACTATGATCCTTGCAGGGAAACCTGTAAAAGACTAGCAAACTTGACCGACTGTTAGCAGTGATTTTCCTGGAACTGTTTTGGGCATGGGGCCATGCTTGCGGTCGGTCAAAACTATGACTTCCAGGAAATTCCTGAACCCCTGAACCGATCTCGGTGGTTTTTGGATATGTTGTTCACCCAGATCGGGGCTATTAAGGGATGTAACTTTATGGGGATATGTTGGATTTTGGGGTACTTTCTGAACTTTGTGAAAATGTGTTTTTTCTGCCTGGAGATAATTGAGTTACTTACAGGACTTTACTCAGTTATCTCCTAAGCAGAGGGGAGGGATTGTGTGATGTACAGGGGCGTGTCACAGACTATATGTTTGTTCTGATTGGTTTATGTCCTTTGTGTTCCTGTCCCCCATCAGGTCCAGGGGGTGTTCCTCTGGCCTGGAAAATTGTATAGAAGGCCAGTGTGTCCCATTAAACTTACACTCCAAAACTGTGTGTCGTCCAGTTATTGGAGGGAAAGAAGAGTTGCTCCTATGTCTGCTGTTCCAGCTTGCATGAGATTCAACTGGGAAAGTCCTTGTAAGGACTAGAGCTAATTCTCCATTCGGTTCCAGAGTTCCCAGGACTGAGTGTCGTCCAGTGCCTGGAGGTGTCAGAGCTAATTTTCCCTTCGGATCTAGGAAGGAGGTGGCGGTTCCATGGCCCCAGTCAAGCTATGGTGACTGAGGGCAAGAAGTGCTGTGGTTTGTCCCCTGTTCCAGCTAGGAAGTGGTCCTTTGGCGGCAGGGCCAGATTAAGATCCCAGTGGACCTGGTGCTGACAATTATGATGGGGCTTAATTACAGAATCTTATCGACCAAAAACACTAAAACAATCATACCTCCCAAGCGTCATGTATCTGATGGAGTTGGTGTTGGAGGGGAACTCAAAGAATGCAGCTATAAGAAAACACATACTCTATGCTAATCTCTTTATCTAATTTATGCTTTCATCATTCAAGTAAATCCATACCCCCTAACAGCAATGTCCAGTGAAGCAGGAAGTCAATGGGTGGGGTAAAAGAGTGGGCCACTGATGCGAATCACGTGACCAGAAGTGCCAAACTATGCGAACATGCCCAAAAAGGGGGTATGTGTGTCCAAAGAATTGGAAGGCCAGACTGGCGTCAGTGTCCCTATGTACCACAGTATCAGTGTCCACATGTCGCCCTGTCCCCTAGTCTCCCAGTGTCTGTGTCCCCATTTCTCCCAGTGTCCCCATGTCTCAGTGTGTCCCGTGTTACTAGGATACTAGGGGACACTGAGAGACATGGCGTTACTTGGGGACATTGGGAGACATGGGGGCACTGAGACATTTGGGGACACCGGGAGACATGGGGGCACTTGTGGATACAGACATGGGGACACTGGGAGACTGGGAGACATGGGGACACTGAGACATTTGGGGACACTGGGAGAAATGGGGTCACAGACACTAGGGACACAGATACAGACATGTGGGGAAACAAAGACACTAGGGACCCTGAGAGACATGGGAACACAGACACTGGGAGACTAGGGACACTGGGAGACTAGGGACACTGGGAGACTAGGGGACACTGGGAGACTACGGGGCACTGGGAGACATGGGGACACTGAGACACTAGGGACACTGGCTGGGAGGCATGGGGACACAGACATTTGGGGACACTGGGAGACATGGGGACACAGACACTGGGAAAGTAGGGAACACTGGGAAACTAGGGGACACCGAGACACCAGAGACACTAGCTGGGAGATATGAGGATACTGTGAGACATGGAGACACTGTGTCCCTAGTGTCTCCATGTCCCAATGTGCCTACCTATGTCTCACAGCGTCCCCATGTGTCTCAGTGTCCCCTAGTGTTTCAGTGTCCACAAGTGTCTCAGTGTCCCCAAGTGTCTGTGTCCCCATGTCTCCGAGTGTCCCCTAGAGTCTATCACCATGTTTCCCCTAGTGTATCAGTGTCCCCATGTCCCCAGTTCCCTGAGCTGTAGTCTGTCTCTGCAGGCTGGGAGCTGCTGTTTGAACTCTCTGTGCTGTGTAGCTGCTCCCCTGCGTATCAGTGAGTAGAGAGAGGCAGGGAGGGATATGTTGTAACTTCCTATCCCTGCCTCTCTCCATACACAGTGACCCCTACTGGCCGGTGCTGGTATTGCAGAGTAATCTCCGTTTATACAAAAAAAAAAATTGCATTTGTATTGCCAGTATTACTGCAATACCAACACGGCCAGGCAGCCTCAAATATCGGCTGTGCCTTAAAATACCAGTCAGGTGGCAAACGTAAGAGTAGTGTGTAAAAAAAAAATGTAAAAAATGTTTTTTTTGTTTTTTTTTAAATCGGCCTATTCCATGGGCCTGGGCCTGCAGCTCCATCAGCCCCTATGTTAATCCACCCTGTTTGGCGGAGGTACCCAGTCGGGGTGCCAGGTGATCTGTTACAGTGCATGATATTAAAAAAATGTGCCAAAGATAAGCAGTAAATAGTTGAGCTAATAGGGAGCTGGTCAAAAGCCAAACTGAGGAAGTCCAAACACTAAAGAGGCTTCCAACATTTGTCTACACCTGTGTGCCTATTGAAACTCCTTTTGCATATCTAACACATCCTTCTGCATATCTAACACATCCTTTTGCCCCATTTGTGCATCTTGCCATCTTTTTGTTATTCTTTTCACTTTTTGCAAATTATATCCCCTGCTTATGATTGTTTTCATACTTTTGAGTCTTTATCTCACCTTTTGTGGAATCCTAACCCCCCTGTGCCTATTATCCCCCTTCTAAATGTATTTTCCCCTTTAATGTATCTTACATCCTTTGCCCCCATTCTGTCTCTTGCCCACCTTCATGTCTGACTACCCCCTCAGATGTTCTTACTCCTCTCTGTATAAGAATGTAAATCCTCTCACACACTATCGCTCACTGACCCATACTCTCTCTGTGACAATGTTTTCCTAATCTATACACACATGCCCTTAATGGCACATACTTAGGCATATACAAACACACTAGTTCACACATACTTGCTGACATTCAGTCACTGGCCCACATACACACTAACTTGCTGAGTTACACACATTCACACTCACTCATACACACAAATACACAAACACACAGATTGACTCATACACTTACTGTCTCACACACTAACCCTTTTACACACACACACACATATTGTTTCTTGCCATCATTAAACAAGGAAACCACCAGGTGTTGCTGCTATATGGAAGCTGTCTTTCTTTCTTGGCCGCCGGGATATGACGTCATGTATCCCAGCGGCCTTTAGCTCATAACTCGATTGGCCATGGTTGCTCCTCTCAGCTACCATCTAAAGCTGTACAGTATTTTTTTTTTACCTTCACTCAGCCGGCACCGGCATTAGCTTACAACAGCAGAGTATATTTAACATGGCTCCATTTAGTGACCAGCAGAAAAGGGCCTTTCTGTGCTGGTCACACTGACATATTTGCGTCAGATGAACTAGGATAGTGGCTGAAGCAAACTGGGCTTTCAAAGTATCAAAGGCAGCCAGGGCTTCAGGAGTCTATTCCGGATTGTTCCTCCGTTTTTTCATCATATTACTAATGGGTGCAAGTATGGATGAAAATCCTTTAATGAATCTTCTGTAATAGTTTGAGAACCTAATAAAGCATTGGATAGATTTTAATCCTGTGGGTACGGGCCATTTAGGTATGGCATCCAGCTTCTTAGAATCCATTTTGAATCCAGACTCAGTGATCACATACCCCAGGAAGTTCATTTTTTCTTGATCAAATAGGCATTTTTCCAATTCGCAATACAAGCCATTACTCAACAATTTAGATAACACATTTTTCACATGAATATGATGGATCTCCACAAATTCCTGCAAGTATTCTCCTAAAACATTATTTATTAGGTCTTGGAAGATGGCTGGGACATTGCAGAGTCCATAAAGCATGACAGTATACCCATAATGCCCAAATCTAGTGTTAAATGCTGTTTTCCATTCATCCTCTTCTTTGATCCTCTCTAAATTGTACGTACCACGTAAATCTAATTTGGTAAAGATCCTGGAACCCTTCAACCTCTCAAACAGTTCTGAGATCAAGGGAATGGAGTAGACATTATATACTTTTGTTCAACCCTTGATAGTCTATACATGGTCTAAGATTCTTGGAGACAAAGAATCCTGCTCCAGTTTGAGACGATGACCTTCTGATAAAACCCTTAGCAAGATTCTCCTTTATATATTCTTCAAAAAATCGGATTCTCCTTAAGATAAAGAGGGTAAACAGTACCTCATAGTCCCTGGCAACAACTCTATGGCACAGTCATAGGAGCAGTGTGGATGTAGAAGATCTGCTTTCCCCTCGTCAAATGTCAAATACCTTTTTTCGGTTTGTGGTAGGCCTCTGGTATAACAGTAGATAAGGGGTGGGGGGGGGGGGGGGTGATGTGGGAATGTTGATAAGGCCTAAAGGCCTGATCCTAGTGACACATCCCTCTAGACAACCATGGATAACCCAAAACTATAGGAAAAGAAGGAGATGAACTCGCTTGGAGAACTACGATTTCCTCATGAAGATTCCCAACCATCATTAGAACAGGAATAGTTTCCTTAGTAATGGTGGGTTCTTCAAGTGGTCTAGCATCTATGGCCTCTATGGCCAAGGGTGTTATTCTTTCCCTGAGAGGGAGTTAATATCTACTGGCAAAGGTCGTATCGATAAAATTCTCAACAGCCCTCAAGTCGATAAGGACATGAGTGTGGAATGTTCTCCCCTCCCATTTCAATGTGCTGGGTAGTAGAATCCTTTTTTTCTGATTTGATGAGTATGAAGGACTTATTAATAACACTCAAGGCCAGTCCTCCATGGGACCTTAGGCTCTGGAGTTTTCTGGCCTTTCAGGACAGAACAAACGGAGATGTCACCTCTTGCCACAGTACATACACAATCCCTCTCTGGCTTCAGATAATCTAGTCATACCCACTTGCATGGGTTCGGGAATAGCCAATGCCATAGCATCAGAGGGAAAGGAAGGAGCTATTCTGATAGCCGCTAAAAACTGAGAGTAGTAATACACTAGGAGACTGTCGTTCTCCCAGAGTGGATTTGCCCAGACGAGAGCTCTATCAGCTAGCAGGATTATGATACAGATAAAAATACACAGATGGGTCAGCGCTTAATAACACAAAAAAGGTAAACGACAAAGGCAGAAACCATAAAAGGGGTTCCCTCTCAACCCTTTGGGATAATGCAAAGAAAAAAGACAGGAAAGGGCTGCGCCACATACAGTAAGATAAAATAAATTGAAGTAAAATAAGATAGGAATAAAAAATACAATAAGAATAAAAAATAAAAAAATACTATGAGTCTTGTGTCAGCTGTGCAGACAGTCACATATGAAATTGTCTCTTATTAAAAGAGTAGGTTTAGCTGTAGTTCCTAGGTTCTTTAAGCTTGGAGGATGTGGAAGGTCTGGGTGTCTTTGGTCTCCGTATGTGGGCAAAGAAGAGACAGAGATAACCTAATAGTGCAATATGTCAAGACTTAGTAAGCCATATATAGGTTATAATGGTATTGCACTCACATATACAGGAGCAAGAAATATACAAGTATGAGAAACAAAGCTGAGTCAGGAAGCCAGAAAACAGAGTAGCCGAAAGCAAGCCGGGTCAAAACCAATATATACCAATCGGACAAAAGAACACACTATTGGGACACTAGAAACACTAGAAACAACAGGGCACTGTTACTTGTGAAAAATTAGGTTTTATATTTTTGGGGGCTGATTATCATAGCCCCTCCCCAAAATGTTGCGCTCTGGTGTTTTGAGCTCTAATGACGTCACATCGCTTGTGTGCGCCGCGTCATAGAAGGGGACGGGCGCACAGCAACGTGGGAGCGGCGGTCCGCCAGATCACAGGAACAGCTGACCGGCGGATCGCCAAGGTGAGTACACAAGAGCTGACACTTTCATTATTTTCTTCTGTAACCTTCTCTTAGGACAGACGTTATTCTAAAATCTTATTTTCCTATATCCAGTCTTCTATTCCTTTCACATCAAAAAAGGTCTTATGTGTATCATACCAAAATACTGTAATAGACCTTGAAGCGCCATAGATGTTGTGCTGTTTGAAAGGCACAATTCTTTTTTTTTTTTGTAATTCGTACTTTATTGAAAAGTTTTTAGATGTGGGATACAGAAGGCAAAAAGTGGTGGGGGGAGGGGAGGGGAATCACACATAGAGTTAAGGCATATCATGTAACAGTTTGCGGTTGCACATCAGGTAACAGTTCGTGATTGCACTAACATAAGTACATAATTAACACAAGTACAGGACCATGGGTGATCAGTAATTATGAGTATAGGATCAGTAATCTTTAACCATTATTTGTTAAATCATTATTTGTGAAACAGTTGGTAAGCAACAGTTGTTAAGTAACAGTTATTGGTTCGCTGATGATGTAGACCTTAAACCAAAGTTAAACATGCTATTGCAGTAGGTAGTGAGGTAGATCCTGCATGTCCCAGTATAAGTAA
The DNA here is from genome assembly GCF_036172605.1 of Pelobates fuscus. NCBI lineage: Eukaryota > Metazoa > Chordata > Amphibia > Anura > Pelobatidae > Pelobates > Pelobates fuscus. Next base: position 75,358,789 of record NC_086324.1, read on the forward strand.
CGGTAACACATGACTCAATGTAGCATTAATAACCATATCCGCTAGACATCTCTTAAAACCAATACGCAACCCTGAATATGGATCACATAGTTTGCAGCCCTACACCTCATCTTTACATCAATACATGGTCGTGCAGTTCCCTCTTGGGTGTAGTCGTCGGTGATGCGGCAGTGCTATAAATCCTTATGTAGGTACATCCCAATGTTGTGGTTTAAGTTTAATCCACCTGTGCCAGTTATGGCGTGTGGTGGTGATCTGTTTGTTCATAGTAGCTGTCAGCATTTCATACCTAAGGTATTGTCGTATTTTAAGTTCCAGCATGCCGCTAAAATACAGTAACTTCGGGAGCACCATCATTTTAATTGCATTGACTCTACCCAGCCAGGATAACATGACGTCCTTCCATTTGTGGAGTGTATTGTTACACATTTGTGGAAGGCAGAAAAAATAAACGTGGTCATACCTCTGTATACAGCTGTCATTTTTACACCCAAGTAAGTGAGGTGTGTGTCTCCAATCATAGGGGAATTTGTCTTTTAGTGTCTTTACAAGCGGAGTGGATAGTCATATTGGTAGTGCTTGGGTTATCGTTTGGTTCAGCTTGTAATAAGATACTTTGTTGTATTCGTCTAAAGTGTGAATGAGATGTGGCAATGAGTGATCTGAGTGATCAGTTTATATTTTGAGGTCTGAATGTTGATCTCCTCTATGTCTGGGATGGTTCTGATTGTATATGCGAGCGGTTCAAGGGATAGGACAAATAATATGGGCGAGAGGGGACAACCCTGGCGTGTACCGTTCGTGATAGAAAAAGGACTTGATTAGAAACCTGCGTTAGTGACTCTGGCAGTCGGGCTAGAGTACAGGGCCAGGATTCCTCTAACGTACTCCGTGGGGAAGCCAAATTTAAAAATGACCTGTTCCATATATTCCCAGTTAAGCCTATCGAATGCCTTCTCTGCGTCCAGCGCTAAAATAAACCTTCCTCATGTTGTCTGATCCCTGTCTATTTGTAATAAATCCTGATTGATCATTGTGAACTATGCAGGTTAGGATAGTTTTCAACCTGCCCACCAGAATCTTGGCATAGATCTTTGTGTCACAATTGAGAGGTGAAATGGGTCTAAAGTTCTGGCATACTGTAGCTGGTTTTCCTGGTTTAGGCAGGGTCGAGATGTGGGCTTGTAACATGCCTGGTGGCATAGTGCCGGTAGTGAAGCAATGATTAAGGAGATGTGTGAGGTGAGGAGCTAATATATCAGAGAATGTTTGGAAGTAGAGATTAGTGAAGCCATCCGGCCCTGGGGGTTTATGATGAGGTAATTTAGCTATCATGCGTTTCAGTTCCTCGTCCGTGAATGGTTGAGTTATGAGTTCTATTTCTTCCAATGTCAAAAAAGGGAGGGTTACTGTATCTAGAAACTCTCTTATGTGGGTTTTGGATGGTGTGGGTGTTGTGGAGTCTTTTTTAAGATTATATAATGAGCTGTAGTACTGTGCAAACTCTTCCACTATGTCCTGCAGGTTTATGAGTTTTCGCTTGTCATGAGGATATATGTTATGAAGATATATGCCACTCGGGAGTTAGTTAGGCGTGCTTTTAATTTGGAAGCTAAAAGGGATCCTGATTTGTTCCCCTGAGTGAAGAACTTATGTTTATTTTGTTGTGGAATGTAGGTAGTTTTGTCAAGTTCAAGTTCATTTAACTTAGCCTGTAGGTTTCTTAGTTTTCCATATTGGTCTGGTGACGGGTTTGTTTTATCAGCATGGGTGAAAATCACTATCTGTTGAATCAGAGTGTTGTAAGTGTGCAACCTTTGCCTTTTAGCAAGGCTGGCATGTTTGATGAATAAGCCTCTAAGCACAGCCTTGTGAGCTTGCCATACCACGTTTATGGGGGTGTCGTCAGTAGTGCTAGTGTGAAAATATGACGGGAGGTCTGTTTTAATTTGTTCAATGATGCGGGGGTTGCGCAATACAGATTTGTTCAGTCTCCAAGAGCCCGTCCCTTTATTAGGGAATTGAGCTGTCAATGTGAGAGAGATAGGGGCATGGTCAGACCATGTTATTAGTCCTACATGGGTAGAGTGGATTTTAGGGATCATGGAAGAATGTAGTATAAACCTGTATATTCTTGACTACGAGTTATAAGCCTGTGAGTGGAAAGTGAAGTCCTTCTCAGAGCCAGTATCATGTAATTGTTTCTAAATAGCATTCGAGGAGGCCATGCGTTTCCTGGCAGTTGACTGAGAGATATCTAAACTAGAGGATATGTCTGGGGTATGTCAAGAACAAAATTTGTGTCCCCCCAATAACCAGACTGCCAAATTTGTGTGTGTTAGCTAGGGAGAGGATTTTGTCCAAGTAAGTTGTCTGATTTTCATGTGGGCCATAAACATTGATAAATGTGTATGGTTCATTGTTGATTAGTGATGTACTGAACTGTTCGCTGGCGAATAATTCCCGGCGAACATAGCGTGTTCGCGTTTGCCACCGCGGGCAAACACATGGGCGGTTCGATCCGCCCCCTATTCGTCATCATTGAGCAAACTTTGACCCTGTGCCTCATGGTCAGCAGACACATTCCAGCAAATTAGCAGCAGACCCTCCCTTCCACACCCTCCCACCTCCCTCCCAGCATCCATTTTAGATTCATTCTGAAGCTGCATGCTTAGTGAGAGGAGGGAAAGTGTAGCTGCTGCTGATTAGATAGGGAAATTGATAGCTAGGCTAGGGTATTCAGTGTCCACTACAGTCCTGGAGGAATCATCTGATCTCTGCTGTAAGAACAGCACCCCAAAAAGCCCTTTTTAGGGCTAGAACATCAGTCTGCTTTATTTTTTTTATGTGTAATGTAATTGCAGTTGCCTGCCTGCCAGCTTCTGTGTCAGGCTCACAGTGCATACTGTGCCCATTTGCCCAGTGCCACCACTCACTCACTGGTGTCACAATAGCTTAAGCTTGACATTTAAAAAGAAAAAAAAAAATTCACTGTAATAAATTGAATAGCAGTTAGTTGTCTGCCAGCTTCTGTGTCAGGCTCATTGGATACTGTGCCCATTTGCCCAGTGCCACCACTCATATCTGGATTCACAATAGCTTATGCTTGACATTTAAAAAGAGAATATTTTTTCACTGTAATAGATTGAATAGCAGTTAGTTGCCTGCCAGCTCTGTGTCAGGCTCAGTGGATACTGTGCCCATTTGCCCAGTGCCACCACTCATATCTGGTTTCACAATAGCTTATGCTTGACATTTAAAAAGATATTTTTTTTTTCACTGTAATAGATTGACTAGCAGTTAGTTGCCTGCCAGCTTCTGTGTCAGGCTCACAGTGGATACTGTGCCCATTTGCCCAGTCAGTGCCACCACTCATATCTGGTGTCTCTATAGTGTGCTTTTACAAAGAAAAAAAGTTTTCCAGTGTAAGCTAATAGCAGTCAGTGTCCTTAAAGCGGGTGTGTCAGGCCTTCCTTCAGCGTGTGCCCTGCAGACCCCTGCCAGTTTACTTTGACAGTTGCCACTCATATCTGGTGTCTCTATAGCATGCTTTTACAATGTAAAAAAGTTTTTCAGTGTAAGCTAATAGCAGTCAGTGTCCTTAAAGCGGGTGTGTCAGGCCTTCCTTCAGTGTGTGCCCTGCAGACACCTGCCAGTGTACTTTGACAGTTGCCACTCATATCTGGTGTCTCTATAGCGTGCTTTTGCAAAAAAAAAAGTTTTCCAGTGTAAGCTAATAGCAGTCAGTGTCCTTAAAGCGGGTGTGTCAGGCCTTCCTTCAGCGTGTGCCCTGCAGACCCCTGCCAGTGTACTTTGACAGTTGCCACTCATATCTGGTGTCTCTATAGCGTGCTTTTACAAAGAAAAAAAGTTTTCCAGTGTAAGCTAATAGCAGTCAGTGTCCTTAAAGCGGGTGTGTCAGGCCTTCCTTCAGCATGTGCCCTGCAGACCCCTGCCAGTGTACTTTGACAGTTGCAACTCATATCTGGTGTCTCTATAGCGTGCTTTTGCAAAGAAAAAAAGTTTTCCAGTGTAAGCTAATAGCAGTCGGTGTCCTTAAAGCGGGTGTGTCAGGCCTTCAGCGTGTGCTCTGCAGACCTCTGCCAGTGTACTCTGCCACTCATATCTGGTGTAACAATAGCGTGCATTTAAAACCAAAAAACTTTTTCACTGTTATAGATTGAATAGCAGTTAGTTGTCTCCAAGCGTCTGTGTGTCAGGCCTACAACGTGTACTCTGCCAACCTTTGCCAGTTCACAGTGCCACTTATATCTGGTGTCCCAATAGCTTGCATTTAAAAACCAAAAAACTTTTTTCACTGTTATAGATTGAATAGCAGTTAGTTGTCTCCAAGCGTCTGTGTGTCAGGCCTGCTCATCTGCCCACAGTCAGGTGTCTGTCAAGGGCATGTTTGAGCGTAAGTAGCCAATGTCAGAAAGTCACCCCCTTGCCCGGCGTCTGACAGCTGGCTTGTCTGTACTATTAGCCCGCCAGCTTTTACCATACAAGCTGGTGGAGTCTGAGGCGTTCAAAAATTTTTTAGCTATAGGGACACCGCAGTGGAAGGTACCCGGCCGAAATGTATTTTCACAAAAGGCAATCCTCAACCTGTACTCGATTGTGCAAAAGGAAGTAATGGCATTTCTGGCACACAGTGTTGGGGCAAGGGTCCATCTGACCACTGATACCTGGTCTTCAAAGCATGGTCAGGGCAGGTATATCACCTACACTGTGCATTGGGTAAACCTGCTGACGGCTGCCAAGCATGGAATGCGTGGCTCAGCAGAGGAGTTGGTGACACCGCCACGACTTGCAGGCAGGCCTGCTGCCACCTCCTCTACTCCTCCTACTCCATCCTCTTCCATAACCTCCTCGGCTGAGTCCTCTTCTGCTGCTGCGTCTTGCTCCACATCAACGGCACCCCCCCAGCTCCCCAGGTACTATTCCACATCCCGGATACGGCAGTGTCACGCCGTCTTGTGTTTGACTTGCTTGAAAGCAGAGAGTCACACCGGACAAGCACTCCTGTCTGCCCTGAACGCACAGGTGGAAAAGTGGCTGACTCCGCAGCAACTGGAGATCGGCAAAGTAGTTTGTGACAACGGAACAAATTTGTTGGCGGCATTGAAGTTGGGCAAGTTGACACATGTGCCGTGCATGGCACATGTGTGTAATCTGATCGTACAACGCTTTGTGCATAAGCACACAGGCTTACAGGACGTCCTTCTTGTCTCTGTGCTTAACTGCCAACAGCTCCTCTTGTCGCAGAGCTGAGGTCTCCCCCCTTTGTAGCCGGGTGCGTGCAAGTTGTCCTGGGAAACCTGTGCTGTTCTTTTTAATTGTGCCGCAAGCTACTGTATCAAAACAGTACAGTAGCTTGAACAAAGGGACACTTGTATAAAAATTGTCAGTATACAAGTGGTACCCTTTGTTCATCAGGGGGAATATCAGGTCCCAGACAATCTTGCCACTGGTTCCCATATGTTCTGGGCAACCTGGAGGGTCAAGGTGGCTATCCTTTCCCTCGTACACCCGGAAGGCCTCAGTATACCCAGTCTCGCTATCACAGAGCTTATACATATTTACACCATACCTAGAGTGCTTGTAAGGAACATACTGCTTGAATCCCAGCCTTCCCTTATACTTCATCATCAGGGATTCATCCACGTATATATTCCTTCCAGGTGTATAAGCCTCTTCAAACCTGGCAGCAAAGTGGGTAATCAGGGGGCGGATTTTATACAGCCTGTCAAACTGGGGATGCTCCCTAGGGGGACACAGGCTGTTGTCCCTGAAGTGCATGAAATGCAGAATCATTTCATACCTCTTCCTCGACATACATTGGGAGTAAATGGGGGTAGAGCAGATGGGGCTACTGCTCCAGTAGGAGTGGATGGAGGGCTTCTTTATGATGCCCATCAGCATAGTCAATGCCCAGAATCTTTTAAATTCTGGCACAGTGTGTATCTTTGCCAAAAAAGAGTCCGGATTTGTAGCTCGGAATTGATGGGCATAAAAATTAGTTTGGGCGACAATGTTCCCCAATACAGGGATCCTTAGGACAGGTTTCAATCCATATCTGCCAAGTGACCCTATGTAGGGGGAACATTCCCTATTCTGCTCTGTGTCAGTGTGTATCAGGGGCTTTGAGGACAGGTGTCAATCCATATCTGCCAAGTGACCCTATGTAGGGGGAACAGTCTCTATTCTGCTCTTTGTCAGTGTGTATCAGGGGCTTTGAGGACAGGTGTCAATCCATATCTGCCAAGTGACCCTATGTAGGGGGAACGGTCCCTATTCTGCTCTGTGTCAGTGTGTATCAGGGTCTTTGAGGACAGGTGTCAATCCATACCTGCCAAGTGACCCTATGTAGGGGGAACAGTCTCTATTCTGCTCTGTGTCAGTGTGTATCATGGTCTCTGTGGACGGGGAACAGTCTCTATTCTGCTCTGTGTCAGTGTGTATCAGGGGCTTTGAGGGCAGGAGTCAATCCATACCTGCCAAGTGACCCTATGTAGGGGGAACAGTCCCTATTCTGCTCTGTGTGAGGAGGAGGAACGGGAAATGAGTAGCTCGGCATCCAACCTTGTGTAAATGTGGTCTTTCATGCTGTCGTGCCTGTTGAGGGACCCTCGTATAAAAAGGCTGAAGGAGAACGACCTGTGCTGGGTGTCCACGCTACTAGACCCCCGGTCTCTATTCTGCTCTGTGTCAGTGTGTATCATGGTCTCTGAGGCTGGGGAACAGTCTCTATTCTGCTCTGTGTCAGTGTGTATCAGGGGCTTTGAGGACAGGTGTCAATCCATACCTGCCAAGTGACCCTATGTAAGGGAAACAGTCCCTATTCTGCTCTGTGTCAGTGTGTATCAGGGTCTCTGAGGACATGTGTCAATCCATATGTCAAGGTGTCAATCCATATGTCAAGGTGTCAATATGTCATATGTCAGGTGTCAATCCATATCCATTGCGATTTAGGAATGTTAGGTAATTTCTGCCCTTTATGGATTAAAACCAGACTCTGCATCAACTGTGTAATTTTCCATGGGAGTTTTGCAATGGCCAGAAACAGTCCCTGTGGGTTTTAAAATTCGCCTGCCCATTGAAGTCAATGGCGGTTCGCCCGGTTTGCCCGGTTCGCCGGTTAGCGAACGTTTTCGGAAGTTCCCGTTCGCCGTTCGCGAACCGAAAATTTTGTGTTCGCAACATCACTATTGTTGATGATGCATTGAACTAGGAGGAAGCGGCCTTCCTTTTCCTCTATTTTTTTGTGTAGCGAAAAGGGTACATCTTTATTAAACAGTATCGATACCCCTCTTTTCTTTTTGGTATAACCGACATGATATCCTATGGGAAACTGTTTAGAGGAGAATTTAGGCATGTTAGAGTTTAAGAAATGTGTTTCTTGGAAGAAAGCTACTGTAGCCTTTATCGTTTTAGCTTCTGTGAGGGCCAATCTCCGTTTATGTGGGGAATTCAGTCCTTTCATGTTTAGTGAGATTATATATAGAACCATGGGAACAGTATTTTAGTGTGGTCTGTGTCATTGTGTACATCACCTTTGGATGCTAATGTCCATCATCCTTGGTTTATAATGAAGTTGGTGGATTGAGCCATCTAGCACTGTTCCGGGTCAGTGGGGTTTTCGACACACTCACTGAGTGTCCGGGGTATCTCATTGAACACGTGTCAGTAGGGGTTGAGTCGGGTAAGACCCACACGGGGGGGTCTAATTCCCAGAATTCACCATTATAGGTAAATATATATTTATGTACCAATGGTATGATCATGTGTCCCGCTGAGTGTTGTTCCCCTGCCATCTGGTATGTCCAGCGGGTGTTTTGAAGCGTTTGCCTGTACAACCCAGTCCGATGAGCAAGGAGAGGGAGGGGGAGGGGTACAGAAATGGAAGAGAAGTATATAGCGGAGTGCTTGTATAACATAGACTTTCCTCCACTGATATTCAAATAGTTACTCAGGAACAAGCAGGATATCATAAGAAGAACCGCATAAGTAGTATATAAAGAAATCCACGAATCTCCCATCACCCTGGACGACACTCCGTATCAGGAGCAGAACTCATCTTTTAATCCCACACTCAGCTTTTATTCATTTCTCCCATACAGATGAGACACCCACAAAGAATAAGGCATCAGTCAATCCAGGGCTGGATACAGTATACATTTTCCTTCCCTTAGCCTAAGAGATAACCTAATTACATAGAAGTTATAGAACACATTTTTCCCCAATTCTTAGATGTACCCCAAAACAACCCATAATTTATCGGTTAAGGGGTTCGAACGTTTTATGGAGGTCTTAGTTTCACCGACCGCCTGGGTTCGTATGATTCCCCTCATTTGTATGATTCTTTTCACCGAATGCATTCTGTTCTCTTGATTTTCCATGAGTGGGGTTGAGTATGGAGGTCTCTGCGGTGATTGCGTGGTCGAGTGTCCGATTTGGGTTCCAGACACTCGACGACCAAACACCGCTGGTGCGTTCATATGGATAGATGGCAGCCGCCACGTGTTCGTATTTCGAATGGCGGCCACCCAGGGAATACCCAGTGTGTTTGTGTGATTGGCAATTAAGGTAGTGTGAATAACGATAGGGGGGTCAATTAGTGCCACGCTCCTCTCCGAGGTGGCCTGGTTGTTCAGTAGTTTGTTCGTTTGTCGAACGGTATGACTTCAGATGGTTGAAAGTAGATTCTTACCGAACAACCAGATGAATGATATAACAGATAGCTTGTTACTTGTTTCTTCTAAGTAACGAACAGTGGAAAATAATGTAAAATACTGCAACAATTAAAGGTATGGACAGCCAAAAATAAGAAAGGTGGTGAGTAGCAAAACACAGTCCGTTACAAGGAAGTTAATTAGAAAATAGCTATATACAAACTGGTTGTCAAATAAGTACTATCTGACAGTAGCAAGAAAATTTGAGGCTCCATGGAGCCAAAACGGGGGAGGGTGGTTCGTGTGGATGTTTAATTGCCTACCCGATTATCTGTCAAGTTGAAATTGGGGATAGAACACCGGTATCTAAACCTGTTCTGGATCCCATATTTGCCCCCTTAGGGGCAGGTCACATTACATAACTGTCTGTCATGCTAGGCATTCAAATAACCATATAGCAATCATAAATATGTCACAAGTAAAACATCAGAACATGCTCACATATCTGGGTGTCATGCCACTATGGAAGAACAGGGTAGCTCAACCCGGCAGTCTATTGCCAGTCTTATGTCACTTGTGTTTGGACACTGTGATCCAGTCCTTAGCAATTTTTGTGGGTGATTTTCAGGAGCCACACGGTGGTTCTGCAAACTCAGATGGCATGTTGTCAGGATTCCTTGCTGCATACATAACAGCTTCCTTAGAGGTGAAGTAGTGGACGCGTGTGAGTACGTCCCTGGGCATGGAGGCCGCTAGGAATCTAGGCCGTGGTAAACGGTGTATGTGATCCAGGCACAGGTCGTCATCCGTGAGCCCTGGGCATAGAGCTTTGAATAAACCCACTGCGTAGTCCCTCAGTTCTGAGGGCTTGATCTCTTCTGCTATTCCACGCAGGCAAATGTTGTTGCGCCTGTCTTGATCTTCTTGGTCAGCCACGAAGCCAGTAAGGAAGGACAGGTGTGTTTCAAAGGTTTCATAGGCCCCAGCTAAGTTGTTGTGGGCCTCTATGATTTCCTCTGTCTTGTCTTCTAGCATTTTGGTACGCTCACCTATTGCTTTAATGTCCGCGCGGACATCCCAGGCTATTTTGGCAAATCCAGCCTGAAGGGTATGTTGTAATTCCTGCAGCATTCTGTGGAGAGCATTTTCCGAGGCGGGAGTGGTGTTCCCTGTCGATATGGAGGTGTTATCACTTCGGTCTGAGTGGGCTGCGGGTGAATCAGGGCCGCCGGCACCATTTTGGAAGTGGTTTTGCAGTGGCGTTAGGGAGGAGATTTGCAGCGCTGCCGGCCACATTTTTGCTTTTTTGGGAGCCCGCTGAGACATGGTAGCTCAGGGCAATCTGGAGACACTATTTTGGTTCAGGTAAGTCAGCCAAGGCTCTTCTATTTGCGGTTTATTAGCTCACCTCCGGAGGAGCTGACGGCTCAGGCAAACTTATTTTGAGAGGCAAAATTCTTCCTCTATTTTCTCATGCAAGTCTGAGTAAATAGATATGTTTTTGAATCACTCTTCTGTTATCGCCATCTCTCTGCTTGCACTCAAAACTTGTTGTTTTTGTGTGAAAGCAATTAGACATACAATAATGTCTCTGGGAAACGTATCAGGGATATTTTGCAGTTTTATTTTGCAGACCGATATTTTGCAGACCGAAGACGTCATAAAATTCCAATACAAATGTCAACACTTTCTGGAAAATGCTTTAAAAATATTTCTTCCTTCTGAATCTATCTTCCCAGACATTGATTTTTCTGTTCTATAGCCTTTAACTCCATTTCCATCTTCTGCACATCCACAACCATCTTATGCTGGAATTCCATTTGCTCATACTTTTCTTCGATTTTATTTTTGTTTTCTATTTTTGATTCCAGATGTTCTATTTGTTGTTTTATTTAACATGCACTATTTTGGATCTCCAGCTTAAACACCTCCATTTGTTTTTCCAGGCTGATTTTAATAAAGTCTTGCATGTTACTTAAATAGTTTATTCTCTCATTCATTATTGATTCCTCTGATAGTGAAGTTTATGTTAGAGATTCATTTTGAGATTCTGTATTAGTTTGTGGAGAGAAAAATTAAGAAACCCCCTTATCCTGCTTAGGATCTTTATCTCTTCTTTTCCCTGTGTCTTTAAGGAGGCCATTTTATAAATACCACCCACTAAGATATATGGTAATGTCTTAATATTATCAAATCCAATAGACTTAATGTATTATTGTACTTAACCCCTTAAGGACAGATCTTCAGAAGCTTGTCTTTCACTTAATGACAGCAGCATTTTTTGCTGTTTGCGTTCAACTGCAATTTGCATTTTACTAATTTATTGCACCGACGCATATTATATACCGTTTTTTAAAGGACAGAAAGGGCTTTAATTTGATGTAACATATATATATATATATATATTAGTGCAGGTTAAGGAAAGTAATTAAAAATTAATTAATTTAGTTGTTCTGATTTACAGAATATACAATGTGTCTGGGATTTTAAGTTTTTTTTGGTAGTTACAGGTCACAAAGCACAAGGAGTAAAATAAACGTTTAGTGTGGAGCGATTTTAGAATTTGGTATGTTTGTCTTGTAAGCTTAATAGCCATAAAAGAAAACACAATTGCCACACAAAAGTATATATTTATATAAAGTAGACACCACAGGATATTTACCTAAGGTTGTTTTGACACTTTCTACGTAGCCATTTCACCGCCAACCTCTGCTAAATATTGGAGTAAAATTGTGTTTTTGGGGGGTTTTGGCACACAAACTTATAACAAAGAGCTTCTCATGTGTATTGTGTAAAGTTGGTGTGTGCTATTCCTGTACAAAGTTTTATTTTGTGTTCAGTTACATCTGCTGAATAAAAGGACACCCCCATTGTATGTCTTTGGCACTATTTCGTGAAGCTACAGTGCCATATAGGAGACCTGTCCTTTTCAGTATTCACAGTCGAATTTTGAGAGACGGATTTAATGAGCCTATGCTTCCATTTGGGGTATTATAACAGTTTGACTGTTCAAAAAACCCCACAAAGGCCTACCATTTGTAAAAGTAGACATTCCAGGGTATATTATAAGGTGCATATTGTGCCTTAACATGCCCCCATTTTTCACCAATATATGCCAAAGTATGTGGTAAAAAATAATTTTGTGCATTTTTTACATACGGATTGCATTTCTGCTGGGCATTTTGTATACTTCATATGTGCCACTAAGTTCAAACCCCCTAAATTATGCTCAGCTAAGTCTTCTGAGTAAAAGAACACCCCCATTGTATGTCTATGGCACTATTTCGTGAAGCTACAGTGCCATATAGGAGACCTGTCCTTTTCAGTATTCACAGTAGAATTTTGAGAGACGGATTTAATGAGCCTACGCTTCCATTTGGGGTATTATAACAGTTTGACTGTTCAAAAAAAAAACCACAAAGGCCTACCATTTGTAAAAGTAGACACTCCAGGGTATCTCATAAGGTGCATAGTGTGCCTTATCATGCCCCCATTCTTTCACCAATATATGCCAAAGTATGTGTTTTTTTTGCTGGGCATTTTGTATATTTCATATGTGCCACTAAGTTCAAAACCCCCAAATTATGCTCAGCTAAGTCTTCTGAGTAAAAAGACACCCACAATGAATGTCTTTGGCACTATTTCGTGAAGCTACAGTGCCATATTGGAGACCAAGCCATATCAGTTTTTATCGAACTTTGAATTTTGACGCTGGGCCTATGTGCAATTTCCAAGCATCTTCGCAGGTTTTAAATTCAAACTACCCCACAAAGGCCTACCATTTCTTAAAGAAGACATCCCAGGGTATTTCAAAAGGCATATTTTGAACCTTAGCATGGGATTATTTTTCAGCTAGCTTGTACCAAGTGTAGTGGTAATAAGCGTTTTTTCTGCCTTTTTGACACACAAAGTGAGTTTGCACAGTATATTTTGCAAACCTTATGTGTGCTACGACTGTATAATATTTCATATGTTGCTCAGCTATGTGGTCTGAGTACAGCAATACCCCCGTATGTACCTTTGCCAGGTATATGTGGATGTTGAAGGGGCACATTTGAGACGCAGCCATTCAGTTTTTTTCTAACTTTGAAGTTTTACGCTGTGTCCATGTTTCAATTTGGAGTAGTTTAGATGGTTGGTTATTGAAACTTCCCCCAAAACACATACTATTTTTTAAAGAATACACCCTGGGGTAATTCAAAAGGCATATTTTGAACCTTAGCGTGGGATCATTTTTTCTCTAGTTTGTTCCAGATGTAGTGGTAATGAGCGTTTTTAAATGTATTTTTAAACTTTTTTTTTTTACTTTTTAAAACTATTTTTTAAACTTTTGTTTTGCTGATTATTTTTTTTAAACTTTCCTAAACTTTCTTAAAACATTTTTTTACAGATTTAACATTTTTCTAAGCTTTTTTTTTTTTTACCGTTAACCCCTAACTAGCAGTAAGCAGCACTAACACTAAATTCCCCATAACTCCCACCCACCCCAGCTAGCAACATTTTTAATTATACAATATTTAAATTAGTTAATTAAATCAATCAATGAACCCATGAGGGTTAAAAAATTAATAAAAGTTAATCGTCAGGGGTTAAAAAAAATTGAATCACAGTATAATACTGTGATCTGTATTTTGATCACTGTAGGCAGTGATGACTGTCAGGGAAGGGGTTGATTTTTATTTGGACTGGGTAAAGGGGGTGTTTTTTATTTTTTACTTAAACGTTATTAAAACTTTTTTTAACTTAATTTTTAACTTTTTAAAGGTTATTTTAAAACTTGTTTTAACGTTAACCCCTAGTTAGGCTAACACCAAATCCCCCAATTCCCCACTAACTTCCACCCTACCCAGCTAGCTAAATATATAATTTTAAAATACTTAAATTAATTAATAAAATAAATGTAACCCCTGAGGGTTAAAAAAAAGGAATTAACCCTCAGGGGTTAAAAAAAAATCAGATCATAGTAAAATGCAATCCTTGCCAATTGATCACTATAGTCAGTAATCAATTGACAGGGAAGGGTTAATTTTTTTATTAAAATGGGTAAAGGCGGGTGGGATTTGAATGAAACTTTATTTTTTTTTAAACAGGGAAGCAGATCAGCACTGATCCGTCTCCCTGCACTTCACACAGAACCTGGAAGTGCAGGGAGGCGGAAGGTAAGTATAAGGAGCACATGTGCTCGCTCTGAGAGGCTGTCAGAGCGAGCACTGCTGCTGGGGCAGCCTGATCGGGTGCTCCCGATCTGCCTCCAATACAGAGGCAGACCGGAGCACCATTAACCCCGTGATCGCCATGATTGCGGTGATCTGGGGTTAATTTTACCGCGTGACGGACAAGGTCCGTCACTCGTCGTTAAGGGTTTCCCCTGAGGTCTGTCACTCGTCATTAAGGGGTTAAAAACAAAACTCTTTCCTTTATCTTAAAATCTTTATAGAAAACCTTGTGTTGAAATAGGGGATTGTCAAATAAAATGCGCTATTTACAGACATTAATGGTGATATGTATTCATTTTAAATCTCTGAATAAAAAAGCTCTTGCTTCTTTTTTTTCTTTATCAATTGCCTTGGTCTTTTCTTTCTAATTCTTCTTAATAGTAAGGGCAGAGCAACCCCACCCGGTGCAAGGAAGGTTGGATACTACTTTTAAGGGTTTAATTCAACCAAAACTGTGTTTTAATAGAGCACTGCTAATGGAGTAGCCCTTGCTGGCATTCTTAATCCCTCCTCCCCACTACCCAATTAAAATAACAAAATAAAGCAAAATTAATGGTATGTTTCCTCTGTGTTTGTGACATCACAAACGGCATCCCCACAGGTGCAACCCTACAACTAGCCCCCGAACATGTTTTTTGAGGCCAATTGTGTGGTTGCATGCGTGGAATGCTGCTTGCGATATTGTGTTCCTGTATGTCAAATCTGTTGTGTTAAAATTAGTAGTTTGTCTTGTCTCTTTGGTGCTATATAAGTAATTGTAATAATTATGTGTGTTTAAGGAGGCTGTATACAGTATTGGATGTGTGTGAATGCTGCTTGTGATGTGTGTGTAGGGAGACTGCGTGTGGTATTGCATATGTGGGGATGTTGATTGTGGGATTGAGTGCATACAATGAAGCTCCTTGTGAGTTTGAGTGTTTGGATTGGACTGTTTGCAGTGTAGTATGTGAATGAATAAGCCTGCCTGTGTTGATGTCTGTATGTAGATAGAGACTAAAGTATCACTCTGCTCTAGCCTCTATTGTTAACAGAAAGGAGCACTCTACTGTGTGATGGGGAATATAGAAATTGCAGTTTGTGTGAGTGGAGGATAGTGGCGGCAGTGGGAGGGCTAGGGGTTGCAGTGTGTGGGGGGTTAGGGGACTGATTTGTGTGTGTGGGGGTTGGGGCTTCAGGATGTGCACAAGGGATGTAGTGTGTGCAGTGGGGTAAGGGGATGTAGTGTGTTCAGGAGGTATAATGACTGTAGTCGGTGAAGACAGGGCCTAGGGGCTGTAGTGTGTATAGGGGGATAGGGGCGGTAGTGGGTGCGGGAAGAGATAGGGTCTTTAGTAGATGCAAATGGGCATAGGGGCTGAAGTAAGGCACATGGGCTTTGGTGGGTGCAGGTGACTGATGAGGGTTTTGTGGGTTCATGGGGGGGTCACAGGGGTTCTAGTGGGTATAGGGGAAAAACAGGCTGTGGTGGGTGAAAAGGGATATCGAAACTAATTGTGCTCAGTGCTTAATATCATCATATTCATAAGAAGGTATACATTAATAACTGATGTTTGGAGAATCTCATGTAGATAGATGCTTACATTCTGGGTCAGATTATCATTTCCTGAGACAAATGGTATCCCCATAAGACCCCTTTAATTTGTGTACACCATGGGGAAGCAATAGAAAGTCGATATTCCTGTGTATTTACGAAACATAAACTCATATTTCCTCCTAGAGATCAATTTGTCAGGGGAAAAGTGCTAGAATGTGAATGTAGCACCTTATAATCTTCATAGAAGTTATGAAACAAACTGAGAGGCCTTATTTTAAAACATTAGCAGTGCATAAATCTGGACAAATGTTAAAATGATAAATGCGCACACATTAAACATTTCACTACCTTAATACAACAATACTAAGCTTGAAGACCTGAAGGTTTAGCTAATTGTTGTAAAATCACTGGTTATTTAAAATAACAAAGAAAGGGATGTGTCAATCACCTGCTGATTACAGAGTAACATCTTGTTATGCAAAGACCATCAAAGCAATCTGTCACCACCCGAGGAGAGATTTGTCTTAAAGGTCAGTAATGCTGAACCTAAATGACTTCAGCAAAATATATGTATCTTTAATCAGCACAATAGTTTTAAAAACAGTTATCCTTTTCTGCTCCACCTTTAATCCTTTAGTTACAGAGTTAAATAATACTGTATGGGTATCCTGCAGGGCTGGATTTACATCCCAGGTAACTTCATGAATGAAGTAGCTAGAGGGAGAGCAGGAGCTTGATTAGTTTAGTCAGTCTCACAGTCAGCAGACACATTCTAGGCAATCAGCAGCAGACCATCCCTCCCAGACCCTCCCACCTCCATGACGAATAGGGGGCGGACCGAACATCGCGCTATGTTCGCCAGCGAAAGGTTCTAGGCGAACTGTTCGGGACATCACTACTCCCATGCCAAATCAGGTTCCTGTAGGCTATGCGATTGCTCTCAAATAGCGATCACATGGCCAGGGCTGTCAGGCAGTCCCTCTAATAGTGAAATAGGTGAAAAGAATAAATAGTACACAAATAAAAATAATTACAAATATATATATATATATATATATATATATATATAATTTCATACTTGTATTTTAATATAAATACATATATGAATATTAAAATACACTTAGAATGAAGTTATATATACATAAGATATATATATATATATATATATATATATATATATATATTATATTTAATATACATATTTTGTATAGATATTTATACTTATAATCACAATAATAAATAAAATAAATAAAAATCCCCCCCAATAAAGGTGACTAGGGGTCACCAAGCCCATAGTCACCCACCACCCCACCCCAAAAAAGTTACCCCGTACCATTACCATTTGACGTCTACTTTTTTCTAAAATCTTCTTTTTTTCAGCCCCAAAAAAGGGCAAATAAAAAGCCATAAGAACCGACGCAATTTAAAAAAAAAAAAAACGAGTGCAAAAAAATAATAATCCATCTTCACCCATGGAGGGCTCCGTGCAGACTGAGCTCTGCAGGGTGGGGGAAGGCTTATAAAGCCGTGCCACGCCCTGCAATTAGGCTAAGAACACTCTGATTGGCTGGTTTAAGCCAATCAGAGTGCTCTTTGTCATTTTACACAGCGTGGGAAAATTCCAAAGAACTTTCCCACGCTGTGTAAAATGACACAGAACACTCTGATTGGTTAGATTCCAAGCCCACCAATCAGAGTTCTCTTTGTCATTTTACAAGCATGGGAAAGTTCTTTGGAATTTTCCCACGCTGTGTAAAATGACACAGAGCACTGTGATTGGTGGGCTTGGAATCTAACCAATCAGAGTGCTCTGTGTCAATTTACACAGCATGGGAAAGTTCTTTGGAATTTCCCCGCGCTGTGTAAAATGACAAAGAGCACTCTGATTGGCTTAAACCAGCCAATCGGAGTGTTCTTAGCCTAATTGCAGGGTGTGGCAAGGCTTTATAAGCCTTCCCCCGCCCTGCAGAGCTCAGTCTGCGTGGAGCCCTCCATGGGTGAAGATGGATTATTGTTTTTGCGCTCATTTTTTTTTATTGCGTCGGTTCTTAATGCTTTTTATTTGGCCTTTTTTGGGGGCTGAAAAAATAAGATTTTAGAAAAAAGAAGACGTCAAATGGTAAGCTGAATTTTTCTTTACAGGTTAGTTATTTTATTCCCCCTTCACTATTTTTTAGGGTGAGGGGGGGTAGCTAGGGGGTAACTTTTTGGGGGGTGGGGGAGTGGGTGACTAGGGGCTTGGGGACCCCCAGTCACCTTTGATTGGGGGGAATTTTTATTTAGGGCCCCCACCCACCACTCAGGGGTGGGGGCTGGGGGGAGGACAGTAGGTCCCCCCCTCATTATTTTTATGGCCCCCACCCACTGCGCAATGGGGTGGGGCAGGGGGAGGACAGTAGGTCCTCCCCCATTGTGATTTATGGCCCCCACCCACCGCACAGGGGTGGGGGCCGGGGGGAGGACAGTAGGTCCCCCCCTCATTATTTTTATGGCCCCCACCCACTGCGCAGGGGTGGGGCGGGGGGAGGACAGTAGGTCCTCCCCCCATTGTGATTTATGGCCCCCACCCACCGCCGAGGGGTGTGGGCGTGTGGAGGACAGTAGGTCCTCCCCCCATTGTGATTTATGGCCCCCACCCACCGCACAGGGGTGGGGGCTGGGGGGAGGACAGTAGGTCCCCCCCTCATTATTTTTATGGCCCCCACCCACTGCGCAGGGGTGGGGCGGGGGGAGGACAGTAGGTCCTCCCCCCATTGTGATTTATGGCCCCCACCCACCGCACAGGGGTGGGGGCCGGGGGGAGGACAGTAGGTCCCCCCCCTCATTATTTTTATGGCCCCCACCCACTGCGCAGGGGTGGGGCGGGGGGAGGACAGTAGGTCCCCCCCTCATTATTTTTATGGCCCCCACCCACCACGCAGGGGTGGTGGCCGGGGGGAGGACAGTAGGTCCCCCCCAGTGTGTATCAGGGTCCCTGAGGACAGGTGTCAATCCATATCTGCCAAGTGACCCTATATAGGGGGAACAGTCCCTATTCTGCTCTGTGTCAGTGTGTATGAGGGATCCTTAGGATAGGTGTCAATCCATATCTGCCAAGTGACCCTATGTAGGGGGAACAGTCCCTATTCTGCTCTGTGTCAGTGTGTATCAGGGATCCTTAGGATAGGTGTCAATCCATATCTGCCAAGTGACCCTATGTAGGGGGAACAGTCTCTATTCTGCTCTGTGTCAGTGTGTATCATGGTCTCTGAGGACAGGTGTCAATCCATATCTGCCAAGTGACCCTATGTAGGGGGAACAGTCTCTATTCTGCTCTGTGTCAGTGTGTATCATGGTCTCTGAGGACAGGTGTCAATACATATCTGCCAAGTGACCCTATGTAGGAGGAACAGTCCCTATTCTGCTCTGTGTCAGTGTGTATCAGGGATCCTTAGGATAGGTGTCAATCCATATCTGCCAAGTGACCCTATGTAGGGGGAATAGTCCCTATTCTGCTCTGTGTCAGTGTGTATCAGGGATCCTTAGGATAGGTGTCAATCCATATCTGCCAAGTGACCCTATGTAGGGGGAACAGTCCCTATTCTGCTCTGTGTAAGTGTGTATCAGGGATCCTTAGGATATGTGTCAATCCATATCTGCCAAGTGACCCTATGTAGGGGGAATAGTCCCTATTCTGCTCTGTGTCAGTGTGTATCAGGGTCTCTGAGGACATGTGTCAATCCATATGTCAAGGTGTCAATATGTCATATGTCAGGTGTCAATCCATATCCATTGTGATTTAGGAATGTTAGGTGATTTAAGCCCTTTATGAATTAAAACCAGACTCTGTATCAACTGTGTAATTTTCCATGGGAGTTTTGCCATGGATCCCCCTCCGGCATGCCACAGTCAAGGTGTTAGTCCCCTTGAAACAACTTTTCCATCACTTTTGTGGCCAGAAAGAGTCCCTGTGGGTTTTAAAATTCACCTGCCCATTGAAGTCAATGGCGGTTCGCCCGGTTCACCGGTTCGCGAACGTTTGCAGAAGTTCCCGTTCGCCGTTCGCGAACCGAAATTTTTGTGTTCGCGACATCAATAGCTAGGGGTTGCAGTGTGTGGGGGGTTAGGGGACTGATTTGTGTGTGTGGGGGTAGGGGCTTCAGTATGTGCACAAGGGATGTAGTGTGTGCAGTGGGGTAAGGGGATGTAGTGTGTTCAGGAGGTATAATGACTGTAGTCGGTGAAGAGAGGGCCTAGGGGCTGTAGTGTGTATAGGGGGATAGGGGCGGTAGTGGGTGCGGGAAGAGATAGGGTCTTTAGTAGATGCAAATGGGCATAGGGGCTGAAGTGAGGCACATGGGCTTTGGTGGGTGCAGGTGACTGATGGGGGTTTTGTGGGTTCATGGGGGGGTCACAGGGGTTCTAGTGGGTATAGGGGAAAAACAGGCTGTGGTGGGTGAAGTGGGATATCGAAACTAATTGTGCTCAGTGCTTAATATCATCATATTCATAAGAAGGTATACATTAATAACTGAAGTTTGGAGAATCTCATGTAGATAGATGCTTACATTCTGGGTCAGATTATCATTTCCTGAGACAAATGGTATCCCCATAGGACCCCTTAAATTTGTGTACACAATGGGGAAGAAATAGAAAGTCGATATTCCTGTTTATTTACAAAACATAAACTCATATTTCCTCCTAGAGATCAATTTGTCAGGGGAAAAGTGCTAGAATGTGAATGTAGCACCTTATAATCTTCATAGAAGTTATGAAACAAACCGAGAGGCCTTATTTTAAAACATTAGCAGTACATAAATCTGGACAAAAAGAAATAGAAAAGGCCAGTCAATAACGAGGACAGAGCAGGGGGTAACCCTAATAGTGGATTTGAACAAAAGAGAGAAATCTGTCCTATGGGATATATAAATCGCAACGTATACAATAGGTGAAGAACAGTTAAAATACCCTTTAATAAAATGGGGTAAAAATCGTGAGACCTAATTTAACGAAAAAGGTAAAGAGGAGAGTGTAGAGACACACACGAAAAGGAAAGATTGGTGTGTCAAATAGCAACTAAATAATAACTGTAACTACTGTTGGTGCCCTAATGTCATAAAGCTAGCCCAGTACTGTTAGTGCCGCAATTAGTCAATATGCTGGTAATTCGTACCACAGAGGTAGCTGTTGCTCGGTGTACTGACATGTGATAGTAACCAACAATTGGTATGGCAGATGACAGTAAGGGATACCAAATATCTCGTGGTTATGATAGTAGTATACGTGTGTTTATTTAGATACAGCAATACCGATATCTTGCACAAAGAGTCAGTATGTCCCCAACACAGTCTCAGTTGGAGAGTAGGAAAGCCATGTATTGGCATAGAAAGTGCCACCGACCAATCTTTTCACTCGACCCACTGGTAACTGAAATAGCGCTTATTCTCTAGGACATACAATCCTAATGGGCAGTATAAGTGAGGAAAGATTAGCCGGGTATCGGTTTTGTGGAGGGAGTGAGCCGTATGCCGACTGGAGGGATGTCTAATCCCAGTGTGCCTCCCTCCGAGTGTGAACATACATACCCATAAAAATTATTGTAAATATAGTTTAGGGTCGAGAATATTACCTATGGTTGCTGATGTTAGGCAAACCGTACGGGTAATTAGATTCTAGTATCAAAGGTTAGTCTCGTTTCTTAGGCTAACTTGTTGTGACCTATGGTTGCCGATGTCAGGCAAACCAAGGTAGTAACAAAGTTGTAAGATCGAGACAAAAAGAATATCCTTGCCCAGCTACCTTCCTATAGTTGGCTATGGTTGCCGGTGTTTGATAATCAATAGAAGATACCTAGTAGCCCCCTATTACATGTATATATTACTGTAAGATAAACAAAGTTTTAGTACATGGAGGGTAGAATGGTGCCTTCATGGGTACCAGGTATAGTAAAGCGGTAGGAGACAGGGAAGAAGGAAGGGTATGTAATAACTGTTTGCCCTAATAGTTCCTTTTCAAAATTGAAAAAAATAATAATAATATTGTTATTATTAAGTAGTACCCTAGTGGATACTTCAGGTTACTGTTCGTCCGGAGCCCAATTAGGCATCCCGTACATGTCGGGTAGTAAGCCGGGATGCTGGACAATAGTAAGGATATCGCTAGAGTGCAAGGTTCTGGTCAGCCAAGAGATTTTCGTAACAATGTCCGAGGAGTCAGGGTAACCTTGAGGTGACCGGGTTAGTGTCAGACCCGAGACCGATAATAGGTGCCACACTTCAGCCCGACGCGCGTTTCGCCTGTTGTGTAAGGAGGCTCATCAGGGGGAGAAGTCTTCCCTGATTCGTCAGGTTTAAAAAGCCCGCTCCCAAATCTTATTGGTTACTGCAGATAGGGGAAGGAGGGGCCAAATTACGGTGGTCCATGGGGCACAAAATAGTGCTAATTGCGAAATTTGCAATAGGAGTCTGTACGGTAGAAATCTCCGGTAGATAAGTTTTAACCAACATTATCCTTAGGGGAGGTGTGAGAATTGGTCAGAATTGCGCTGGGTCCATGGGGGATAGTACAATGCAAACTGTGTTTAACGCAGAAAGGAGTATGACGAAAATGGAAAATAAAGTAAAGTAAATTAAATTAATTTGAATTCAATTTAGACAGTTAATACCGGTCAACTGATCACATGACCAAAAGGCTTGTTGCAATAGATCCATAATGATAAAGCTTAGTGATCGTACAGTTGAATGACGATCCTAAGTGAGCCTTGACGATTAAAATTACTCGGGAATAAGATACTAGACCGGCAGTTTGGTTTCAATACTGTGACACAAGCTGGTAAGACCTTGTCAATAGGTTCCAGCGTTTAGTTAATTGTCAACTGTAGTTAGTGTGACACATGATGCAGTCTGGTGGTCAGTCCCGGAGGTGATGATCCGAGACAGACTCTGGTGGTTTAGCCCTGTTAATAGATCGTCAGGATTTAACATTCAGTGCGGCTGGAATCTAGGGATAAGACGCTACAATAAGTAGACAGGTGAATACTATGTACCGAGTTCTACAGAAAATCCCGGTTGTCAAGTATTAAATCGGGAATGGGTACCGGTGGAAAAGCGAACAAGGGTAAGCTAGTTGTTAGTAGTTGTACCCCCCAATTACGTGGATTAGTGGATTGTAGTAAAACAGGTCCCTGAAGCGGAGTAATTATCCCATAGGTACATCCCCTTTAGTGTATGAATGGGGTATAGTTGAACTCCTCATTCAAGCCGAGAGGGGATAATGTCTTGAAGGAAAAAATCCACTGGGACTCTTTGCGTAACAATGCTTTATTGAAGTCACCCTTTCTGGGGTTAGGGAGCAATTTCTCTATTGCTTGGAATTTGAGATTGTCAGGTTTGCCCTCATGAAAGTTTTGAATGTGACGAGCCACCGGGGTTGGAGTTACCCTGTTGTTAATTGATGTAACATGCTGTAATATTCTCCGCCTAAATTGTTGGAAAGTTTTCCCAATGTACTGGGTACCGCAGCTACAGGTGATTAGGTATATAATTCTGGTAGTACTGCAATTTACCAGAGCATTAGTCTCTACAGTATAATTAGTCTGGGTGGAGGTGGTAGACTTAGAGGATAGAATGTACTGGCATGCCTTGCAATGTCCGCATCTATATGTTCCTTTAGTCACTGATAGCCAGTTCGTGGTTGGCAGAGGGGATGCTAGATGGCTCCGGACAAGTTGATCTTGCAGATTGCAAGGCCTACGTGCTGTGATTGAGGGATACTTTGGTAACAATTCGGAGAGTACAGGGTTATGGAGAAGTAGTGGCCAGTTGGTTTGCAGAATTTTGGACATTGGTCCCCAACCTTGTTCGTAGGTAGCGATACACCGTGGGGCCTTGGATTCTTGTCTTCGTATAGTAGGTGATAGGGTTGATGCTCTGTCCAACAGGCAAACCCGATGGAAGGCCTTTTTCAGAACCCGATTGGGGTAGCCTAGTTCCTTAAAACGAGATCTTAGGATTTGGCATTCTTTATGAAACGTTTGGTCTACTGAGCAGTTCCTTCTAGCCCGCAGGTACTGGCCGTATGGGATCGAGGCCTTCAATTTGAACGGGTGATGGCTGTCCCAGTGGAGAAGGCTGTTGGTGGAGGTGGCCTTCCTAAATAGTTCTGTTTCTATGGTCCCATCCATTAGCAACAGGATCTTTAGGTCCAAAAAGACCAGCTCGTGTTCGTCTATAACATAAGTTAGCTTCAGGTTGATGTCATTTGCGTTCAGGTCCTTGACAAATTCCTGAAACATGGGGACGGATCCTGCCCACATGATTAAGAGGTCATCTATGTACCTATGCCAACTTAAAACAAATTCACGGAAATGGTCAAAACGGGGTGAGGAGACAATACACTGCTCCCACCATCCCAGGAATAAGTTGGCATAGGTAGGTGCGCAAGCCGTCCCCATGGCAGTCCCAGAGATCTGTAGGTAGTGTTGGCCATTAAAGACAAAGTAGTTGTGAGTTAATATGAATTCAAGAAGGGTTAGAATAAACTCAGTCTGAAGGTTGCTATAGGCAGTGTTCTCCAAGAAGAACCTGCAAGCCCTGAGGCCTTTGTCATGGGGGATGTTGGTATATAATGCAACAACATCGAGACTGGCCAGCTGGGTATACGGTGGGACTGTCAAGTTCTGTAGCATCAGCAGGGTGGATTTCGTATCCTGTAAGAAGGATGGTAGTTTTAACACCATGGGGTGAAGAATGCTCTCGATGAATTTACTGGGAGACTCTGTTAGGCAGTTATTACCCGACACAATGGGCCTGCCAGGTGGGGGATACGAACCCTTGTGTACCTTTGGTAAGCAATAGAAAGTTGCTATGGTGGGATTTTTGTGTGGTAGGAGAAAACGGAATTCATCTTTGTTAATGATGGAACTGCTCAGGGCCTCATTAAGGAGTCTCTCTAGCTCATCCACGAACATCTTGGTTGGGTCTGAGGGGAGAGCCCTGTAATATAATGGGTCGGAAAGGTGTGACATGCACATCTCGATATAGTCGGGGCGGTTCATCAGTACAGTGTTTCCACCTTTATCAGCTGGTTTTATAATGATTTCTGTTTGTTTTCGGAGATCTTTTAGGGCCTGCCGTTCCATGAAACTCAGGTTATTAGTGCCGGAATTGTGGGTCGGAGCGGATTCCAGCTCTTTTAGTGACATCTGGACAAAAAGATCTACATGTGGTGAGTCAGCGAAGTTTGGTGTAAAATAACTTGCTGATTTAAAACTCGTGAGAGGTCTTGAGAGATCACTTTCAACCAGGAGAGTGTCTAAGGTTCTCGAAAATTCGTAGTCCTCCGCTGAGAGACCCATTTCGTTAGCCATCACTTGGTCTTTTTTGGCGTGAAAGATGTTCAGGGCTGATTTCCGGCCAAACAGATTAAGGTCCTTAGACCAGGTAAACTTATTACAGGTAGGTGTGGGTACAAAGGAAAGTCCCCGATTCAATAGGGATAGGTGGTGTTTATTTAATGTGAAATCTGATAGGTTAATGATTTTATTAGAGGCTATTCATTTTCTCAAGGTTTTAATACCAATTGGGCCTCTTCACAACTAGATTGGGTTACCATACCAATACACGAACAGTTATTGAATATTAAGCTCTGTACGGCAGCACCCAAATACAAATCTTTGAATGACTGACCTCTTGGATCGTCTAGGGGACCATAACCTAGGCCATGACGAAATAACTAACGTTTTTTCTACTAATCCACTTAACCTTAATGCTGTGATTACTGATGACATTAATACCGCTTTTTTTAACATTCAAAAAACATATCAGGACCAAATTCGAAGCCTCTGGGAACTAACCAGTCTGAAGCAATACTTGGAACAGAAACTGGTTCCCAGAGGTCTTCGCCCAGAGATATTAACACCAGATAAAATCCAGACGGACGAGCAGTTAAGTGAATGGAACTCTATCCTACTTGACTGCTCGTCCAGATTAATGGATTTTCTGGTCAGACTGGAATCGACAAACTTTGAACTAATCAACTCCAAACTTAAAAATGACATTGTTGGAATAAAAAACTACAACACCGACGCTCTCTTCGTACAAATGGAAAACAAATTACAACAGAACATTAATAATTTCAGACACCATCTAAAAATCAAAAACACAACAAATTTCAGCGAGATTTTAAGGATTTCAAAAACGGCACAATCTTTAGGCCTTCAACCAAATACTCTAGAAGGCGTAATAACTATCAGGGCTCCTCCTCAGGTGAGACGGATTGGTCCGACCAAGATCAACCTCCACAAAGGAGACGGAGATCACCGTTTAACCGTAACAGGGACCACTCAAGGGAGCCTAGGTCCTCTTCAAACACCAGTAACAAAAGCATACTCAAAAACCCTGATAAGATTGTTTCGTTTCTGGATATCCCAGTAACCACTGACATCGTAAATTCTCAGACCTCTACCATTCCCTCCTCAAACTCTTTTTTAGAGCAGGACCAACCGCGACAGCAACGAGGTCGCCTGAGAGACAGGGATCGCTGGGGATACAAGAACCAGAACCGTACACCGAGACAATAGCCTCTAATAAAATCATTAACCTATCAGATTTCACATTAAATAAACACCACCTATCCCTATTGAATTGGGGACTTTCCTTTGTACCCACACCTACCTGTAATAAGTTTACATGGTCTAAGGACCTTAATCAGTTTGGCCGGAAATTAGCCCTGAACATCTTTCACGCCAAAAAAGACCAAGTGATGGCTAACGAAATTGGTCTCTCAGCGGAGGACTACGAATTTTCGAGAACCTTAGACACTCTCCTGGTCGAAAGTGATCTCTCAAGACCTCTCACGAGTTTTAAATCAGCAAGTTATTTTACACCAAACTTCGCTGACTCACCACATGTAGATCTTTTTGTCCAGATGTCACTAAAAGAGCTGGAATCCGCTCCGACCCACAATTCCGGCACTAATAACCTGAGTTTCATGGAACGGCAGGCCCTAAAAGATCTCCGAAAACAAACAGAAATCATTATAAAACCAGCTGATAAAGGTGGAAACACTGTACTGATGAACCGCCCCGACTATATCGAGATGTGCATGTCACACCTTTCCGACCCATTATATTACAGGGCTCTCCCCTCAGACCCAACCAAGATGTTCGTGGACGAGCTAGAGAGACTCCTTAATGAGGCCCTGAGCAGTTCCATCATTAACAAAGATGAATTCCGTTTTCTCCTACCACACAAAAATCCCACCATAGCAACTTTCTATTGCTTACCAAAGGTACACAAGGGTTCGTATCCCCCACCTGGCAGGCCCATTGTGTCGGGTAATAACTGCCTAACAGAGTCTCCCAGTAAATTCATCGAGAGCATTCTTCACCCCATGGTGTTAAAACTACCATCCTTCTTACAGGATACAAAATCCACCCTGCTGATGCTACAGAACTTGACAGTCCCACCGTATACCCAGCTGGCCAGTCTCGATGTTGTTGCATTATATACCAACATCCCCCATGACAAAGGCCTCAGGGCTTGCAGGTTCTTCTTGGAGAACACTGCCTATAGCAACCTTCAGACTGAGTTTATTCTAACCCTACTTGAATTCATATTAACTCACAACTACTTTGTCTTTAATGGCCAACACTACCTACAGATCTCTGGGACTGCCATGGGGACGGCTTGCGCACCTACCTATGCCAACTTATTCCTGGGATGGTGGGAGCAGTGAATTGTCTCCTCACCCCGTTTTGACCATTTCCGTGAATTTGTTTTAAGTTGGCATAGGTACATAGATGACCTCTTAATCATGTGGGCAGGATCCGTCCCCATGTTTCAGGAATTTGTCAAGGACCTGAACGCAAATGACATCAACCTGAAGCTAACTTATGTTATAGACGAACACGAGCTGATCTTTTTGGACCTAAAGATCCTGTTGCTAATGGATGGGACCATAGAAACAGAACTATTTAGGAAGGCCACCTCCACCAACAGCCTTCTCCACTGGGACAGCCATCACCCGTTCAAATTGAAGGCCTCGATCCCATACGGCCAGTACCTGCGGGCTAGAAGGAACTGCTCAGTAGACCAAACGTTTCATAAAGAATGCCAAATCCTAAGATCTCGTTTTAAGGAACTAGGCTACCCCAATCGGGTTCTGAAAAAGGCCTTCCATCGGGTTTGCCTGTTGGACAGAGCATCAAACCTATCCCCTACTATACGAAGACAAGAATCCAAGGCCCCACGGTGTATCACTACCTACGATCAAGGTTGGGGACCAATGTCCAAAATTCTGCAAACCAACTGGCCAATACTTCTCCATAACCCTGTACTCTCCGAATTGTTACCAAAGTATCCCTCAATCACAGCACGTAGGCCTTGCAATCTGCAAGATCAACTTGTCCGGAGCCATCTAGCATCCCCTCTGCCAACCATGAACTGGCTATCAGTGACTAAAGGAACATATAGATGCGGACATTGCAAGGCCTGCCAGTACATTCTACCCTCTAAGTCTACCACCTCCACCCAGACTAATTATACTGTAGAGACTAATGCTCTGGTAAATTGCAGTACTACCAGAATTATATACCTAATCACCTGTAGCTGCGGTACCCAGTACATTGGGAAAACTTTCCAACAATTTAGGCGGAGAATATTACAGCATTTTACATCAATTAACAACAGGGTAACTCCAACCCCGGTGGCTCGTCACATTCAAAACTTTCATGAGGGCAAACCTGACAATCTCAAATTCCAAGCAATAGAGAAATTGCTCCCTAACCCCAGAAAGGGCGACATCAATAAAGCATTGTTACGCAAAGAGTCCCAGTGGATTTTTTCCTTCAAGACATTATCCCCTCTCGGCTTGAATGAGGCGTTCAACTATACCCCATTCATACACTAAAGGGGATGTACCTATGGGATCATTACTCCGCTTCAGGGACCTGTTTTACTACAATCCACTAATCCACGTAATTGGGGGGTACAACTACTAACAACTAGCTTACCCTTGTTCGCTTTTCCACCGGTACCCATTCCCGATTTAATACTTGACAACCGGGATTTTCTGTAGAACTCGGTACATAGTATTCACCTGTCTACTTATTGTAGCGTCTTATCCCTAGATTCCAGCCGCACTGAATGTTAAATCCTGACGATCTATTAACAGGGCTAAACCACCAGAGTCTGTCTCGGATCATCACCTCCGGGACTGACCACCAGACTGCATCATGTGTCACACTAACTACAGTTGACAATTAACTAAACGCTGGAACCTATTGACAAGGTCTTACCAGCTTGTGTCACAGTATTGAAACCAAACTGCCGGTCTAGTATCTTATTCCTGAGTAATTTTAATCGTCAAGGCTCACTTAGGATCGTCATTCAACTGTACGATCACTAAGCTTTATCATTATGGATCTATGGCAACAAGCCTTTTGGTCATGTGATCAGTTGACCGGTATTAACTGTCTAAATTGAATTCAAATTAATTTAATTTACTTTACTTTATTTTCCATTTTCGTCATACTCCTTTCTGCGTTAAACACAGTGGGCATTGTACTATCCCCCATGGACCCAGCGCAATTCTGACCAATTCTCACACCTCCCCTAAGGATAATGTTGGTTAAAACTTATCTACCGGAGATTTCTACCGTACAGACTCCTATTGCAAATTTCGCAATTAGCACTATTTTGTGCCCCATGGACCACCGTAATTTGGCCCCTCCTTCCCCTATCTGCAGTAACCAATAAGATTTGGGAGCGGGCTTTTTAAACCTGACGAATCAGGGAAGACTTCTCCCCCTGATGAGCCTCCTTACACAACAGGCGAAACGCGCGTCGGGCTGAAGTGTGGCACCTATTATCGGTCTCGGGTCTGACACTAACCCGGTCACCTCAAGGTTACCCTGACTCCTCGGACATTGTTACGAAAATCTCTTGGCTGACCAGAACCTTGCACTCTAGCGATATCCTTACTATTGTCCAGCATCCCGGCTTACTACCCGACATGTACGGGATGCCTAATTGGGCTCCGGACGAACAGTAACCTGAAGTATCCACTAGGGTACTACTTAATAATAACAATATTATTATTATTTTTTTCAATTTTGAAAAGGAACTATTAGGGCAAACAGTTATTACATACCCTTCCTTCTTCCCTGTCTCCTACCGCTTTACTATACCTGGTACCCATGAAGGCACCATTCTACCCTCCATGTACTAAAACTTTCTGTTTATCTTACAGTAATATATACATGTAATTATTCTCGACCCTAAACTATATTTACAATAATTTTTATGGGTATGTATGTTCACACTCGGAGGGAGGCACACTGGGATTAGACATCCCTCCAGTCGGCATACGGCTCACTCCCTCCACAAAACCGATACCCGGCTAATCTTTCCTCACTTATACTGCCCATTAGGATTGTATGTCCTAGAGAATAAGCGCTATTTCAGTTACCAGTGGGTCGAGTGAAAAGATTGGTCGGTGGCACTTTCTATGCCAATACATGGCTTTCCTACTCTCCAACTGAGACTGTGTTGGGGACATACTGACTCTTTGTGCAAGATATCGGTATTGCTGTATCTAAATAAACACACGTATACTACTATCATAACCACGAGATATTTGGTATCCCTTACTGTCATCTGCCATACCAATTTTTGGTTACTATCACATGTCAGTACACCGAGCAACAGCTACCTCTGTGGTACGAATTACCAGCATATTGACTAATTGCGGCACTAACAGTACTGGGCTAGCTTTATGACATTAGGGCACCAACATTAGTTACAGTTATTATTTAGTTGCTATTTGACACACCAATCTTTCCTTTTCGTGTGTGTCTCTACACTCTCCTCTTTACCTTTTTCGTTAAATTAGGTCTCACGATTTTTACCCCATTTTATTAAAGGGTATTTTAACTGTTCTTCACCTATTGTATACGTTGCGATTTATATATCCCATAGGACAAATTTCTCTCTTTTGTTTAAATCTGGACAAATGTTAAAATGATAAATGAGCAGACATCGATTGCGTGATGACGTAGAAGTGGGCGGTGGTACGCACGCATTCTGAGGCGGGGAGGCTGAACTCGTAATGGAGGATCAACGCGGCGTTCTGTGGCAGCGACAGAAGTAAGGTCTCACGATTTTTACCCCATTTTATTAAAGGGTATTTTAACTGTTCTTCACCTATTGTATACGTTGCGATTTATATATCCCATAGGACAGATTTCTCTCTTTTGTTCAAATCCACTATTAGGGTTACCCCCTGCTCTGTCCTCGTTATTGACTGGCCTTTTCTATTTCTTTCTATTCATTTTCTCAAGGTTTTAATACCAATTGGGCCTCTTCACAACTAGATTGGGTTACCATACCAATACACGAACAGTTATTGAATATTAAGCTCTGTACGGCAGCACCCAAATACAAATCTTTGAATGACTGACCTCCTGGATCGTCTAGGGGACCATAACCTAGGCCATGACGAAATAACTAACGTTTTTTCTACGAATCCACTTAACCTTAATGCTGTGATTACTGATGACATTAATACCGCTTTTTTTAACATTCAAAAAACATATCAGGACCAAATTCGAAGCCTCTGGGAACTAACCAGTCTGAAGCAATACTTGGAACAGAAACTGGTTCCCAGAGGTCTTCGCCCAGAGATATTAACACCAGATAAAATCCAGACGGACGAGCAGTTAAGTGAATGGAACTCTATCCTACTTGACTGCTCGTCCAGATTAATGGATTTTCTGGTCAGACTGGAATCGACAAACTTTGAACTAATCAACTCCAAACTTAAAAATGACATTGTTGGAATAAAAAACTACAACACTGACGCTCTCTTCGTACAAATGGAAAACAAATTACAACAGAACATTAATAATTTCAGACACCATCTAAAAATCAAAAAACACAACAAATTTCAGCGAGATTTTAAGGATTTCAAAAACGGCACAATCTTTAGGCCTTCAACCAAATACTCTAGAAGGCGTAATAACTATCAGGGCTCCTCCTCAGGTGAGACGGATTGGTCTGACCAAGATCAACCTCCACAAAGGAGACGGAGATCACCGTTTAACCGTAACAGGGACCACTCAAGGGAGCCTAGGTCCTCTTCAAACACCAGTAACAAAAGCATACTCAAAAACCCTGATAAGATTGTTTCGTTTCTGGATATCCCAGTAACCACTGACATCGTAAATTCTCAGACCTCTACCATTCCCTCCTCAAACTCTTTTTTAGAGCAGGACCAACCGCGACAGCAACGAGGTCGCCTGAGAGACAGGGATCGCTGGGGATACAAGAACCAGAACCGTACACCGAGACAATAGCCTCTAATAAAATCATTAACCTATCAGATTTCACATTAAATAAACACCACCTATCCCTTTTGAATCGGGGACTTTCCTTTGTACCCACACCTACCTGTAATAAGTTTACCTGGTCTAAGGACCTTAATCTGTTTGGCCGGAAATTAGCCCTGAACATCTTTCACGCCAAAAAAGACCAAGTGATGGCTAACGAAATGGGTCTCTCAGCGGAGGACTACGAATTTTCGAGAACCTTACACCAAACTTCGCTGACTCACCACATGTAGATCTTTTTGTCCAGATGTCACTAAAAGAGCTGGAATCCGCTCCGACCCACAATTCCGGCACTAATAACCTGAGTTTCATGGAACGGCAGGCCCTAAAAGATCTCCGAAAACAAACAGAAATCATTATAAAACCAGCTGATAAAGGTGGAAACTCTGTACTGATGAACCGCCCCGACTATATCGAGATGTGCATGTCACACCTTTCCGACCCATTATATTACAGGGCTCTCCCCTCAGACCCAACCAAGATGTTCGTGGACGAGCTAGAGAGACTCCTTAATGAGGCCCTGAGCAGTTCCATCATTAACAAAGATGAATTCCATTTTCTCCTACCACACAAAAATCCCACCATAGCAACTTTCTATTGCTTACCAAAGGTACACAAGGGTTCGTATCCCCCACCTGGCAGGCCCATTGTTCGGGTAATAACTGCCTAACAGAGTCTCCCAGTAAATTCATCGAGAGCATTCTTCACCCCATGGTGTTAAAACTACCATCCTTCTTACAGGATACGAAATCCACCCTGCTGATGCTACAGAACTTGACAGTCCCACCGTATACCCAGCTGGCCAGTCTCGATGTTGTTGCATTATATACCAACATCCCCCATGACAAAGGCCTCAGGGCTTGCAGGTTCTTCTTGGAGAACACTGCCTATAGCAACCTTCAGACTGAGTTTATTCTAACCCTACTTGAATTCATATTAACTCACAACTACTTTGTCTTTAATGGCCAACACTACCTACAGATCTCTGGGACTGCCATGGGGACGGCTTGCGCACCTACCTATGCCAACTTATTCCTGGGATGGTGGGAGCAGTGAATTGTCTCCTCACCCCGTTTTGACCATTTCCGTGAATTTGTTTTAAGTTGGCATAGGTACATAGATGACCTCTTAATCATGTGGGCAGGATCCGTCCCCATGTTTCAGGAATTTGTTAAGGACCTGAACGCAAATGACATCAACCTGAAGCTAACTTATGTTATAGACGAACACGAGCTGATCTTTTTGGACCTAAAGATCCTGTTGCTAATGGATGGGACCATAGAAACAGAACTATTTAGGAAGGCCACCTCCACCAACAGCCTTCTCCACTGGGACAGCCATCACCCGTTCAAATTGAAGGCCTCGATCCCATACGGCCAGTACCTGCGGGCTAGAAGGAACTGCTCAGTAGACCAAACGTTTCATAAAGAATGCCAAATCCTAAGATCTCGTTTTAAGGAACTAGGCTACCCCAATCGGGTTCTGAAAAAGGCCTTCCATCGGGTTTGCCTGTTGGACAGAGCATCAAACCTATCCCCTACTATACGAAGACAAGAATCCAAGGCCCCACGGTGTATCGCTACCTACGATCAAGGTTGGGGACCAATGTCCAAAATTCTGCAAACCAACTGGCCAATACTTCTCCATAACCCTGTACTCTCCGAATTGTTACCAAAGTATCCCTCAATCACAGCACGTAGGCCTTGCAATCTGCAAGATCAACTTGTCCGGAGCCATCTAGCATCCCCTCTGCCAACCATGAACTGGCTATCAGTGACTAAAGGAACATATAGATGCGGACATTGCAAGGCCTGCCAGTACATTCTACCCTCTAAGTCTACCACCTCCACCCAGACTAATTATACTGTAGAGACTAATGCTCTGGTAAATTGCAGTACTACCAGAATTATATACCTAATCACCTGTAGCTGCGGTACCCAGTACATTGGGAAAACTTTCCAACAATTTAGGCGGAGAATATTACAGCATTTTACATCAATTAACAACAGGGTAACTCCAACCCCGGTGGCTCGTCACATTCAAAACTTTCATGAGGGCAAACCTGACAATCTCAAATTCCAAGCAATAGAGAAATTGCTCCCTAACCCCAGAAAGGGCGACTTCAATGAAGCATTGTTACGCAAAGAGTCCCAGTGGATTTTTTCCTTCAAGACATTATCCCCTCTCGGCTTGAATGAGGAGTTCAACTATACCCCATTCATACACTAAAGGGGATGTACCTATGGGATCATTACTCCGCTTCAGGGACCTGTTTTACTACAATCCACTAATCCACGTAATTGGGGGGTACAACTACTAACAACTAGCTTACCCTTGTTCGCTTTTCCACCGGTACCCATTCCCGATTTAATACTTGACAACCGGGATTTTCTGTAGAACTCGGTACATAGTATTCACCTGTCTACTTATTGTAGCGTCTTATCCCTAGATTCCAGCCGCACTGAATGTTAAATCCTGACGATCTATTAACAGGGCTAAACCACCAGAGTCTGTCTCGGATCATCACCTCCGGGACTGACCACCAGACTGCATCATGTGTCACACTAACTACAGTTGACAATTAACTAAATGCTGGAACCTATTGACAAGGTCTTACCAGCTTGTGTCACAGTATTGAAACCAAACTGCCGGTCTAGTATCTTATTCCTGAGTAATTTTAATCGTCAAGGCTCACTTAGGATCGTCATTCAACTGTACGATCACTAAGCTTTATCATTATGGATCTATTGCAACAAGCCTTTTGGTCATGTGATCAGTTGACCGGTATTAACTGTCTAAATTGAATTCAAATTAATTTAATTTACTTTACTTTATTTTCCATTTTCGTCATACTCCTTTCTGCGTTAAACACAGTGGGCATTGTACTATCCCCCATGGACCCAGCGCAATTCTGACCAATTCTCACACCTCCCCTAAGGATAATGTTGGTTAAAACTTATCTACCGGAGATTTCTACCGTACAGACTCCTATTGCAAATTTCGCAATTAGCACTATTTTGTGCCCCATGGACCACCGTAATTTGGCCCCTCCTTCCCCTATCTGCAGTAACCAATAAGATTTGGGAGCGGGCTTTTTAAACCTGACGAATCAGGGAAGACTTCTCCCCCTGATGAGCCTCCTTACACAACAGGCGAAACGCGCGTCGGGCTGAAGTGTGGCACCTATTATCGGTCTCGGGTCTGACACTAACCCGGTCACCTCAAGGTTACCCTGACTCCTCGGACATTGTTACGAAAATCTCTTGGCTGACCAGAACCTTGCACTCTAGCGATATCCTTACTATTGTCCAGCATCCCGGCTTACTACCCGACATGTACGGGATGCCTAATTGGGCTCCGGACGAACAGTAACCTGAAGTATCCACTAGGGTACTACTTAATAATAACAATATTATTATTATTTTTTTCAATTTTGAAAAGGAACTATTAGGGCAAACAGTTATTACATACCCTTCCTTCTTCCCTGTCTCCTACCGCTTTACTATACCTGGTACCCATGAAGGCACCATTCTACCCTCCATGTACTAAAACTTTCTGTTTATCTTACAGTAATATATACATGTAATTATTCTCGACCCTAAACTATATTTACAATAATTTTTATGGGTATGTATGTTCACACTCGGAGGGAGGCACACTGGGATTAGACATCCCTCCAGTCGGCATACGGCTCACTCCCTCCACAAAACCTATACCCGGCTAATCTTTCCTCACTTATACTGCCCATTAGGATTGTATGTCCTAGAGAATAAGCGCTATTTCAGTTACCAGTGGGTCGAGTGAAAAGATTGGTCGGTGGCACTTTCTATGCCAATACATGGCTTTCCTACTCTCCAACTGAGACTGTGTTGGGGACATACTGACTCTTTGTGCAAGATATCGGTATTGCTGTATCTAAATAAACACACGTATACTACTATCATAACCACGAGATATTTGGTATCCCTTACTGTCATCTGCCATACCAATTTTTGGTTACTATCACATGTCAGTACACCGAGCAACAGCTACCTCTGTGGTACGAATTACCAGCATATTGACTAATTGCGGCACTAACAGTACTGGGCTAGCTTTATGACATTAGGGCACCAACAGTAGTTACAGTTATTATTTAGTTGCTATTTGACACACCAATCTTTCCTTTTCGTGTGTGTCTCTACACTCTCCTCTTTACCTTTTTCGTTAAATTAGGTCTCACGATTTTTACCCCATTTTATTAAAGGGTATTTTAACTGTTCTTCACCTATTGTATACGTTGCGATTTATATATCCCATAGGACAGATTTCTCTCTTTTGTTCAAATCCACTATTAGGGTTACCCCCTGCTCTGTCCTCGTTATTGACTGGCCTTTTCTATTTCTTTCTATTCATTTTCTCAAGGTTTTAATACCAATTGGGCCTCTTCACAACTAGATTGGGTTACCATACCAATACACGAACAGTTATTGAATATTAAGCTCTGTACGGCAGCACCCAAATACAAATCTTTGAATGACTGACCTCCTGGATCGTCTAGGGGACCATAACCTAGGCCATGACGAAATAACTAACGTTTTTTCTACGAATCCACTTAACCTTAATGCTGTGATTACTGATGACATTAATACCGCTTTTTTTAACATTCAAAAAACATATCAGGACCAAATTCGAAGCCTCTGGGAACTAACCAGTCTGAAGCAATACTTGGAACAGAAACTGGTTCCCAGAGGTCTTCGCCCAGAGATATTAACACCAGATAAAATCCAGACGGACGAGCAGTTAAGTGAATGGAACTCTATCCTACTTGACTGCTCGTCCAGATTAATGGATTTTCTGGTCAGACTGGAATCGACAAACTTTGAACTAATCAACTCCAAACTTAAAAATGACATTGTTGGAATAAAAAACTACAACACTGACGCTCTCTTCGTACAAATGGAAAACAAATTACAACAGAACATTAATAATTTCAGACACCATCTAAAAATCAAAAAACACAACAAATTTCAGCGAGATTTTAAGGATTTCAAAAACGGCACAATCTTTAGGCCTTCAACCAAATACTCTAGAAGGCGTAATAACTATCAGGGCTCCTCCTCAGGTGAGACGGATTGGTCCGACCAAGATCAACCTCCACAAAGGAGACGGAGATCACCGTTTAACCGTAACAGGGACCACTCAAGGGAGCCTAGGTCCTCTTCAAACACCAGTAACAAAAGCATACTCAAAAACCCTGATAAGATTGTTTCGTTTCTGGATATCCCAGTAACCACTGACATCGTAAATTCTCAGACCTCTACCATTCCCTCCTCAAACTCTTTTTTAGAGCAGGACCAACCGCGACAGCAACGAGGTCGCCTGAGAGACAGGGATCGCTGGGGATACAAGAACCAGAACCGTACACCGAGACAATAGCCTCTAATAAAATCATTAACCTATCAGATTTCACATTAAATAAACACCACCTATCCCTTTTGAATCGGGGACTTTCCTTTGTACCCACACCTACCTGTAATAAGTTTACCTGGTCTAAGGACCTTAATCTGTTTGGC
Organism: Pelobates fuscus; assembly: GCF_036172605.1. NCBI lineage: Eukaryota > Metazoa > Chordata > Amphibia > Anura > Pelobatidae > Pelobates > Pelobates fuscus. The sequence continues at coordinate 75,396,132 of NC_086324.1, forward strand.
CGGAAATTAGCCCTGAACATCTTTCACGCCAAAAAAGACCAAGTGATGGCTAACGAAATGGGTCTCTCAGCGGAGGACTACGAATTTTCGAGAACCTTAGACACTCTCCTGGTCGAAAGTGATCTCTCAAGACCTCTCACGAGTTTTAAATCAGCAAGTTATTTTACACCAAACTTCGCTGACTCACCACATGTAGATCTTTTTGTCCAGATGTCACTAAAAGAGCTGGAATCCGCTCCGACCCACAATTCCGGCACTAATAACCTGAGTTTCATGGAACGGCAGGCCCTAAAAGATCTCCGAAAACAAACAGAAATCATTATAAAACCAGCTGATAAAGGTGGAAACTCTGTACTGATGAACCGCCCCGACTATATCGAGATGTGCATGTCACACCTTTCCGACCCATTATATTACAGGGCTCTCCCCTCAGACCCAACCAAGATGTTCGTGGACGAGCTAGAGAGACTCCTTAATGAGGCCCTGAGCAGTTCCATCATTAACAAAGATGAATTCCATTTTCTCCTACCACACAAAAATCCCACCATAGCAACTTTCTATTGCTTACCAAAGGTACACAAGGGTTCGTATCCCCCACCTGGCAGGCCCATTGTGTCGGGTAATAACTGCCTAACAGAGTCTCCCAGTAAATTCATCGAGAGCATTCTTCACCCCATGGTGTTAAAACTACCATCCTTCTTACAGGATACGAAATCCACCCTGCTGATGCTACAGAACTTGACAGTCCCACCGTATACCCAGCTGGCCAGTCTCGATGTTGTTGCATTATATACCAACATCCCCCATGACAAAGGCCTCAGGGCTTGCAGGTTCTTCTTGGAGAACACTGCCTATAGCAACCTTCAGACTGAGTTTATTCTAACCCTACTTGAATTCATATTAACTCACAACTACTTTGTCTTTAATGGCCAACACTACCTACAGATCTCTGGGACTGCCATGGGGACGGCTTGCGCACCTACCTATGCCAACTTATTCCTGGGATGGTGGGAGCAGTGTATTGTCTCCTCACCCCGTTTTGACCATTTCCGTGAATTTGTTTTAAGTTGGCATAGGTACATAGATGACCTCTTAATCATGTGGGCAGGATCCGTCCCCATGTTTCAGGAATTTGTCAAGGACCTGAACGCAAATGACATCAACCTGAAGCTAACTTATGTTATAGACGAACACAAGCTGGTCTTTTTGGACCTAAAGATCCTGTTGCTAATGGATGGGACCATAGAAACAGAACTATTTAGGAAGGCCACCTCCACCAACAGCCTTCTCCACTGGGACAGCCATCACCCGTTCAAATTGAAGGCCTCGATCCCATACGGCCAGTACCTGCGGGCTAGAAGGAACTGCTCAGTAGACCAAACGTTTCATAAAGAATGCCAAATCCTAAGATCTCGTTTTAAGGAACTAGGCTACCCCAATCGGGTTCTGAAAAAGGCCTTCCATCGGGTTTGCCTGTTGGACAGAGCTTCAACCCTATCACCTACTATACGAAGACAAGAATCCAAGGCCCCACGGTGTATCGCTACCTACGATCAAGGTTGGGGACCAATGTCCAAAATTCTGCAAACCAACTGGCCAATACTTCTCCATAACCCTGTACTCTCCGAATTGTTACCAAAGTATCCCTCAATCACAGCACGTAGGCCTTGCAATCTGCAAGATCAACTTGTCCGGAGCCATCTAGCATCCCCTCTGCCAACCACGAACTGGCTATCAGTGACTAAAGGAACATATAGATGCGGACATTGCAAGGCCTGCCAGTACATTCTACCCTCTAAGTCTACCACCTCCACCCAGACTAATTATACTGTAGAGACTAATGCTCTGGTAAATTGCAGTACTACCAGAATTATATACCTAATCACCTGTAGCTGCGGTACCCAGTACATTGGGAAAACTTTCCAACAATTTAGGCGGAGAATATTACAGCATGTTACATCAATTAACAACAGGGTAACTCCAACCCCGGTGGCTCGTCACATTCAAAACTTTCATGAGGGCAAACCTGACAATCTCAAATTCCAAGCAATAGAGAAATTGCTCCCTAACCCCAGAAAGGGCGACTTCAATAAAGCATTGTTACGCAAAGAGTCCCAGTGGATTTTTTCCTTCAAGACATTATCCCCTCTCGGCTTGAATGAGGAGTTCAACTATACCCCATTCATACACTAAAGGGGATGTACCTATGGGATCATTACTCCGCTTCAGGGACCTGTTTTACTACAATCCACTAATCCACGTAATTGGGGGGTACAACTACTAACAACTAGCTTACCCTTGTTCGCTTTTCCACCGGTACCCATTCCCGATTTAATACTTGACAACCGGGATTTTCTGTAGAACTCGGTACATAGTATTCACCTGTCTACTTATTGTAGCGTCTTATCCCTAGATTCCAGCCGCACTGAATGTTAAATCCTGACGATCTATTAACAGGGCTAAACCACCAGAGTCTGTCTCGGATCATCACCTCCGGGACTGACCACCAGACTGCATCATGTGTCACACTAACTACAGTTGACAATTAACTAAACGCTGGAACCTATTGACAAGGTCTTACCAGCTTGTGTCACAGTATTGAAACCAAACTGCCGGTCTAGTATCTTATTCCCGAGTAATTTTAATCGTCAAGGCTCACTTAGGATCGTCATTCAACTGTACGATCACTAAGCTTTATCATTATGGATCTATGGCAACAAGCCTTTTGGTCATGTGATCAGTTGACCGGTATTAACTGTCTAAATTGAATTCAAATTAATTTAATTTACTTTACTTTATTTTCCATTTTCGTCATACTCCTTTCTGCGTTAAACACAGTGGGCATTGTACTATCCCCCATGGACCCAGCGCAATTCTGACCAATTCTCACACCTCCCCTAAGGATAATGTTGGTTAAAACTTATCTACCGGAGATTTCTACCGTACAGACTCCTATTGCAAATTTCGCAATTAGCACTATTTTGTGCCCCATGGACCACCGTAATTTGGCCCCTCCTTCCCCTATCTGCAGTAACCAATAAGATTTGGGAGCGGGCTTTTTAAACCTGACGAATCAGGGAAGACTTCTCCCCCTGATGAGCCTCCTTACACAACAGGCGAAACGCGCGTCGGGCTGAAGTGTGGCACCTATTATCGGTCTCGGGTCTGACACTAACCCGGTCACCTCAAGGTTACCCTGACTCCTCGGACATTGTTACGAAAATCTCTTGGCTGACCAGAACCTTGCACTCTAGCGATATCCTTACTATTGTCCAGCATCCCGGCTTACTACCCGACATGTACGGGATGCCTAATTGGGCTCCGAACAGTAACCTGAAGTATCCACTAGGGTACTACTTAATAATAACAATATTATTATTATTTTTTTCAATTTTGAAAAGGAACTATTAGGGCAAACAGTTATTACATACCCTTCCTTCTTCCCTGTCTCCTACCGCTTTACTATACCTGGTACCCATGAAGGCACCATTCTACCCTCCATGTACTAAAACTTTCTGTTTATCTTACAGTAATATATACATGTAATAGGGGGCTACTAGGTATCTTCTATTGATTATCAAACACCGGCAACCATAGCCAACTATAGGAAGGTAGCTGGGCAAGGATATTCTTTTTGTCTCGATCTTACAACTTTGTTACTACCTTGGTTTGCCTGACATCGGCAACCATAGGTCACAACAAGTTAGCCTAAGAAACGAGACTAACCTTTGATACTAGAATCTAATTACCCGTACGGTTTGCCTAACATCAGCAACCATAGGTAATATTCTCGACCCTAAACTATATTTACAATAATTTTTATGGGTATGTATGTTCACACTCGGAGGGAGGCACACTGGGATTAGACATCCCTCCAGTCGGCATACGGCTCACTCCCTCCACAAAACCGATACCCGGCTAATCTTTCCTCACTTATACTGCCCATTAGGATTGTATGTCCTAGAGAATAAGCGCTATTTCAGTTACCAGTGGGTCGAGTGAAAAGATTGGTCGGTGGCACTTTCTATGCCAATACATGGCTTTCCTACTCTCCAACTGAGACTGTGTTGGGGACATACTGACTCTTTGTGCAAGATATCGGTATTGCTGTATCTAAATAAACACACGTATACTACTATCATAACCACGAGATATTTGGTATCCCTTACTGTCATCTGCCATACCAATTGTTGGTTACTATCACATGTCAGTACACCGAGCAACAGCTACCTCTGTGGTACGAATTACCAGCATATTGACTAATTGCGGCACTAACAGTACTGGGCTAGCTTTATGACATTAGGGCACCAACAGTAGTTACAGTTATTATTTAGTTGCTATTTGACACACCAATCTTTCCTTTTCGTGTGTGTCTCTACACTCTCCTCTTTACCTTTTTCGTTAAATTAGGTCTCACGATTTTTACCCCATTTTATTAAAGGGTATTTTAACTGTTCTTCACCTATTGTATACGTTGCGATTTATATATCCCATAGGACAAATTTCTCTCTTTTGTTTAAATCTGGACAAATGTTAAAATGATAAATGAGCAGACATCGATTGCGTGATGACGTAGAAGTGGGCGGTGGTACGCACGCATTCTGAGGCGGGGAGGCTGAACTCGTAATGGAGGATCAACGCGGCGTTCTGTGGCAGCGACAGAAGTAAGGTGCTCCGTTTGCAAGGGTCGTGGGAGTCGCAAGAAGACAAGTCGAGCCCGGTGCAGGAGAGCGAATAAAGTGCTGACAGAGAGCAAACAGGCCGATTGTGATTGTGAGTCCGTGAGTTTGTGGGAGAGTGTACAGATTTACCGGTCCGACCAACGTGAGCGCGAACAGGAGCAACACCCCCGGATGCCTTAAAGTTAAAGGACGCCTAAAAAAATTAACAGCATACAACTGGCTTTAAAGAGAAAAAGAAGACAAGCTAAGTACTTCCTCTTTCTTTACATAACTATAGAACGGGGGTAGAACGGGAGTAGAACCAAGAGAAGAGATCAAAAGAGGAGAAAAACTGGCATTGAAAACATTGTTTATTATTGCTTATTATTATTTAGGACGGAATAGGGGAGAGAAAAAGGGGGTAAAGGAAGGAAAAACTTAAAAAAACTTTACTTATCAAATCACAGAGTCAACTAATAAATTAGAATCACCAGAGGAAAATAAATAGTTTTGAAAAATCTCTATTTGAAGATCTCAAAAAAAAAAAAAAAAAAAAAAAAAGGAGAAAAAGAAAGAAAAAAAAGGGAAAGGAGAAGAAAAGAAATAAGTGAAGAGAGAAACAAAGGCAGAGAGAGCATGGCTACAAAGTCGTCAGGAAAAGCTGCCATTAAAAAAGCAATAAAACAAGATCTACAACAAGAAAAAAAAAAGCCTCCATAAACTTTTTCTCACCAGGACAGAAACCTAATGAAGAAAAAAATCTTGACATCTCAAATATAAATTCATCAAAAGGTGAAGAATCAATTCAAAGCCTGTCCAGTCAAATAGAAAACTATATTACTGCAGATTTTCTAAAACAGTGCTTAGAAGAGCAACTGGTAGCAATAACAGTTGAATTTAATAAAAATACAGCCGAGACAAAAAAACAATTTTTAAAAATATTGGAACAACTAAAGCAAAGCGAAGATAAAATCACTGCTTTAGAACTTGAAAGCAGAACATACAAAGAACAAAATGATCAGCTGAATAAGCAAGTGAGACAAATAGAAGAAAAACTAGGAGACTTAGAAGACCGGTCAAGAAGAAATAATTTGAGATTAAGAAATGTCTCAGAAGCTGTAACACAAGATAAAATACCTGAGTATTTGGATACTCTATGGGCAACACTCAATTTAGATTTGCTGACCCTAAATACCAAAATGGAGAGATATCATCGTTTAAACAAACCTAGAACAGCTCCGCAACAATCACCGCGAGATATAATAATCCATTTTCAGTCCTTCCAGTTTAAAGAAGCAATACTATACGCATTTAGAAAAAAACAGATTAATACAGAAAAGTTTGGTGATATCAAGATATTTCAGGACTTATCTTTCTACACTAGACAACAAAGAAAGAAATACATGTCAGTTACAAATACACTAAGAAATTCAAATATCAAATACTCCTGGATCTACCCCTGTAAAATAAAAATTATCACAGAAGGAATAACTGAGATATTCACGACTCCATCCCAGATTGAAGAATGGATAAAGAAGAAAGAGAAATAACTTAATAAAGAAGGCAAGAAGAAGAAAAAAAAAGGGAAGAGAGATGAGGGGGAGTGAGAGGGAAAGAAGAGGGAAGAAGGAAGCTGCTGGAGATCAATAGAAGAAGAAAAAAATCAGTTGACCCAAAGACATTTAGAAAACTTCTAAAGGACGCTGAAATATACAAAAACAAAATATTTAAAAGCACAAATAGACTGTACTTAAAAGGAAGAAAGCAACTAGAAGAAAAAGGGGAAAAAAAAGAAAAAAAAAACTTCTGGACTTAATCCTTTCTTCTTTTTTTTTTTTTTTTTTTTAAGTGGGGAAAAGCACATGATATTAAATCGGATATATTAAAATTTAAGAAGAATGGCGCACTTAGAAACACAATTTGCACACTGACAGAAAGAAATAAAATGAATGATAGAAATATTGTGATATACACAGGGATAGCACAAGATGGAATCCACAGTTAAAAGGGAAAAGTGAAGGGAGGGAAAAGTAAAGGGAAGAGAAATTATAAATGGTCACTTTTTTTTTTTTTTTTTTTTTTTTTTTTTCTCTAAATTAAGATTTAGGCAAAGTAACTCACACGATATTAAATAAGAAACATTAAAGTCAATGAAGAGGAAATGGAACACTCAGATATATAATCTGCATAATAACAATTAGAAAAAATTAAAATACTCAAGGCACTTTAAATCACAAAAGAGGTGTACCAATTAAAAGAGTACTGAAACACAATATAAGGTGGGGAGGGGAAGAAGAAGAAAAGAGAGAGAAAAAGAAAGGAAAGATGAGAGGTGTGTAAATTAAATGTATATAGGAGAGGGAAGGAGAGGGTTTGGGAATAGAAGATAAGTATAGCAATATAGAAGTGTTGTTTTGTTTAAGAGCTATAAGAACAACAGCGAAAAATTAAAAGGGTCTAAATGACTAAAAGAAACAAAGAGATGTGTTTTTCCAGATTAGTAGGAAAGTAAGGTAAAAGGGGGAAATAGAAAATAATCTAGTAAGAAAAAGTAAGATAATCTCCAAAGTTTTTTTTTTTTTTTTTTTTCCCTCACACTCTTTCGACCCCTCTTCCCTCTCATCAAGGAAAAAAAAGTAGAGTAAAAGTAAATACTTTAGAGAGTAGTAGGAAGAGAGGGAGTGATGAGTGATGAGAAGAGAGAGAAAAAGGGAAAATGAAAAGTCTCAGGTGGGTTCCTCCAAACCCGAGAAACAGCCTCCCCTGCTGTAACCTGGAAAAGGTTATTTAGTGGATAGTAAGATCCACTTAGAAAAGTGTTTTTTGACTCCTTTTAGAGTCTTGGAATGAGTGGAAATATACTCCAAGTGCTGAAGATACTTGTAGATATTTTAGTTATGTATTGTAATGTCAAGTGTTTGTCAAGTGTTTGTATTGTATTGTATTGTTCACGAGAGCTCAGTAGGTTAATTAAAACAAAAAAATCTTCGGAAAATGGTTAAAATAATTACGTTAAATATTCAAGGTTTAAATATCCCCCAAAAAAGACAAGCTTTCCAAGATTACTTAAAAAAAGAACAGGTTCAAATTGCTATGATCCAAGAGACACACTGGCGTAAACAGGATGAAAAACGATGGAATAGCAGGTCCTTCCCCTTAAAAATTTGTTCCTCTAGAGAGGAGGGAAAAAAAGGAGGAGTAGCAATATTTTTTGCAAAAGATCTAAAAATAAACATAAAATACATGGAAACAGACTTGGAGGGGAGATATATTATTTTAGTAGTCACAATAGAAGATGAACTTTTCACCCTAATCAATGTATACTTGCCTAATAAAAATCCCGTATGCCTATTGAGAAAAATATTAAATAAGGTTGAAAAAGTAGCAGTGGGAATAAAGATATATGCAGGAGACTTTAATAGTATACAAGATCCATCATTAGATAAGTTCTCAGAAAAAAAAAATAATAATTGGGATAAACAAGTATTAAAAAACGCAAGGAACTTTAGTAATGTGATAAAAAGAGAAGGTCTATTTGATATATGGAGACTTAACAATCCCACAGTAAAAGAGTTTACATTTTATTCCTGGCCCCACGATTCGTATTCTAGAATAGATCTTATTTTTGGAGATTTAAAACTGATAGAAAGAATACATAAAATAGAAAATAAAACAGTAATATGGTCAGACCACAATAGCGTGTGCCTGGAATTAAAAAGCAATAGATCTAAGTGCTGTAAGTATACAACCTGGAGGTTAGATGAATCAATACTGGCAGAAAAAGAATATAAAGACTATATAGATAAAATGACTACTTGCTATTTTGAAGAAAATAATAACGGACAAGTGGAAAATGATACCTTATGGTGCTCATTTAAGGCAGTAATAAGGGGACATTGCATAATGCTCAATAAATTAAAGAGAGAAAAAAAAGGTGTAAATGTACAAGATCTCTACATTGAATTATATAATTTAAATAAAATAAACAAAGCAAAACCAAGAAAGGAGAATCAACTAAAAATAGAGAAGATTAAATCCGAGATACAGGAAAAAATTTATGAAAAAATTAAAATAAATATGCATAAACTTAAAATTAAATATTATCATAAATCCAATAGAGCAGACAAAATCATGTCGAATATGTTGAAAAAAAAAAATACATCAAATAAGGTTGACAAAATAATAACTAATGATATCATCTCCCTTCTTCCAGAACACATAGGTAAAGCATTCAATGAGTATTATGCCAACTTATATAGTCAATCAACAATCACTTCTTCAGAAAAAATAAAAAGATATATTAAAACAGCAAAATTGAATAAAATAACAGAAATACAAGTAAAAAAGTTAAATAAAGAAATTACAGAAGAAGAGATTAATATAATAATAGATAGATTAGAAACCTACAAAACCCCAGGCCCAGATGGATTTGGAAACACATTTTATAAAGTAATGAAATCACAACTGATAGGTCACTTAAAAAACACCTTTAATACTGCAGTTAAGAAGGGCAGATTCCCAGAAGAAATGCTTAAAGCAAACATTCTACCTATATTGAAACCAGGGAAAGACCCAACAAAAGTACAGAGCTATCGGCCAATATCATTAATAAATGTAGATGTAAAGATATTCTCTTCTATTTTGGCCAGTAGATTAAAAGAAATAATAAATCAAATCATTCATCCTGATCAAACAGGATTTGTCCCAGACAGAATGTCAAGCAATAACATCAGACGTCTGATAGATGCACTAGATACATCAAAGCGTAAAAAAAGTCCCATGCTGATCCTGTCTTTAGATGCCGAGAAAGCCTTTGACAGGGTCAGCTGGGACTTTATGAAGCTTACCTTAGAAGAAATGGGCATACAGGGATGGCTGTTTGACGCAATTTTGGCGCTATATAAAGATCCAATGGCGAGAACAATTGGCCCGGGCATATGCGCAGACTGGTTCAAACTGAACAACGGAACCAGACAAGGCTGTCCACTGTCTCCCCTATTGTTTATATTGACAATAGAAGTATTAGCTAATAGAATTAGAAACAACGAAAACATCAAGGGATATACAGTAGGACAGAGAGAATTGAAAATTTCCCTTTATGCTGATGACACCATTCTTTTTCTAAATAACCCGTCAACATCAATAGTAAACGCAATGGCGGAAATTGAAATGTATAGTTCAGTATCAAACTATAAATTGAATAAAACAAAATCAATAGCTATATACAATAATATATCAAGTCAAGAAATAGATCTTTACCAAAAAACCTATAATTTTATAAAAGCTAAAACGTTCTCATATTTAGGAATAAAAATATGTAAAAATCCAAAAAATATTATGCGAACAAACTTTATGGACCTCTTAAAAGAAACTAATAAGAATTTGAAAGAATGGAGAAAAATAGAAGTATCTTGGGGAGGAAGAATTAACATCTTGAAATCATACGTTTTACCAAAATGGATTTACATTTTTAGAATGATTCCTTTAAGCATCCCGAATGAATGGTTGACAATGGTCAATACTTCCTTTTCTAGTTTCGTATGGCAAGGAAAGAAACCCAGAATTAAAAATGGAATATTATCAAAAGGACTAAAGAAGGGAGGTTTGGGATATCCAAACATAAGAAAATATTATGAAGCAGGGATCATAATGCATGCCATGACTACCCAGATAAATCAAAATAAAGAGGAAATATGGTGGTGGTCAGAAATAGAATCAAGTAAATTAAGCGACTCCCTAAGTCTAGTCTGGAAGAATAAAAAAGATAACTTCTTTAGATCACATATTCTAGACCAGATTATTCCAGTCTGGCAAAAGATAAGGAAGAAAATTGATTTAACCAATAAAATATTTGATTTCCAAACAATAGACATAATAGAAGCAAGTATAGAGAACATCTCCTTAAAAACATGGAAGGAAAAGGGATTAAATACAATAAAAGAACTGATTAAGGAGGGCAAAATTAAACCCTATAAAATATTGATAGAAGAGTTTAAGGTTCCTGTAAATGAAGTATATACCTATCTTAGAGTAAAACACTTTCTGGAGAAAGTTGAGATTGTAAAAGATGGTAAGATGTATGAAATTTTAAAACCAATGTTACATCAGAATAAAAAAAAAGCAAATGTTCTCTAGCTGTATTAGAATGTTGGAACAAAAGGAGGACTTAGCCCTCCCCAATGCTATAAAAAAATGGAACATGGAACTAAAAATAAATATAGAAGTAAATGAATGGTTACTCAATATACAAAAAATCAGTAAATTTGTCCACTCCTTTATATTAATAGAAACACACTTTAAGCTAGTTAACAAATGGTATATGACTCCAACTAAAATAGCTAAATTTGATTCATTCAAGGATGTGAAATGCTGGAGGTGCAGAGAGGAAAAAGGAGACTACATTCATATGTGGTGGTCCTGTAGACAAGTGACTGCTGTCTGGCAGTGGGCTCAACTTATCATCCACACACTTTGTGGTGTTGAAATACCTCTAAAACCAGAAACAATGCTATTACATTATCAATGGCCAAAATTAAACAAAATAAATCAATTTTTAACTATTCATTGCTTAATAGCATGTAAAATAATAATAGCTAGAAATTGGAAGGGAAACACCGTCTTTAATATAAAGTTGATAATAATACAGATGATCTATCAAATTAAGATGGAAAAAGATCACTGCAGGATCCTGGATGATAATTTGAGCCTATGGTCAACTTGGGAAGAAAAACTAATACAAATGTAAAGGTAATGAGATTACCATCTGCAAAAAGTAACTAGAAATTGGAAGTATGATGAGCTCTCGTGAGGGAGGGGGGGAAGTCTTTGTGTCTATGTGTATGAATATTTTTTATAGATATTGTGTATGAAAGTTTTTATGTACTTTTTTGTAAAAGATTTATGGTGATAAACCCAATAAAAAGATTATAAAAAAAAAAAAAAAAAAAAAAAAGATAAATGAGCACACATTAATACAACAATACTAAGCTTGAAGACCTGAAGGTTTAGCTAATTGTTGTAAAATCACTGGTTATGTAAAATAACAAAGAAAGGAATGTGTCAATTACCTGCTGATTACAGAGTAACATTTTTTTATGCAAAGACCATCAAAGCAATCTGTCACTACCCGAGGAGAGATTTGTCTTAAAGGTCAGTAATGATGAACCTAAATGACTTCAGCAAAATATATGTATCTTTAATCAGCACAATAGTTTTGAAACAGTTATCCTTTTCTGCTCCACCTTTAATCCTTTAGTTACATAGTTAAATAATACTGTATGGGTATCCTGCAGGGCTGGATTTACATCCCAGGTAACTTCATGAATGAAGTAGCTAGAGGGAGAGCAGGAGCTTGATTAGTTTACTGGAAATATGGCATTGCTCGTAGATACCAGTGAATGTAAATCAATATTCTTTCAAGAATTCTCACTTGCTTTTATGTGTATCCTCTAATGTAAAATAATACATATCTTTTTTTCTGTATCTTTGTGTGTATACATATACACAGACATACAGACTTTTTCTAACCTCTAAAATCAGTATACTATGTAGTGGTCATGTGGAAGTGCATATTAAGTTGTCAGAAAGACAACATTTTGATGCAAAACAGAATAGATGGATAAAATCACACATGTATAAATGTGCAAAGCTTTATACATAAGAAAATCGAGGGCAAAGAAAACAGGTAGTGATGTCGCGAACACGAAATTTTCGGTTCGCGAACGGCGAACGGGAACTTCTGCAAACGTTCGCGAACCGGCGAACCGGGCGAACCGCCATAGACTTCAATGGGCAGGCGAATTTTAAAACCCACAGGGACTGTTTCTGGCCACAAAAGTGATGGAAAAGTTGTTTCAAGGGGACTAACACCTTGACTGTGGCATGCCGGAGGGAGATCCATGGCAAAACTCCCATGGAAAATTACACAGTTGATGCAGAGTCTGGTTTTAATCCATAAAGGGCAGAAATCACCTAACATTCCTAAATTGTTTGGAATAACGTGCTTTAAAAAATCAGGTATGATGTTGTATCGATCAGGTAGTGTAAGGGTTACGCCCGCTTCACAGTGACAGACCAAACTCCCCGATTAACGCACCGCAAACAACCGCAAACAGTCCATTTGCACAACCGCAAACTCCCCATTTGCACATGTTTTAGTGCAAACTAGTCTAACTACTAATATAGTTGAAACATGCTACTTTTATTCATGCCATACAACCATGCAGGCCAGACTAACAAACATGCCAGGGCCAATCATAGTTAACCACCTCAGATAGTAACATGGCTCCCTCTATATAAAGAGTAAACATGGCTCCCTCTATATACAGTGTAAACATGGCTCCTCTCTATATACAGAGTAACATGGCTTCCCTCCATATACAGTGTAAACATGGCTCCTCTCTATATACAGAGTAACATGGCTCCCCTCTATATACAGTGTAAACATGGCTCCTCTCTATATAAAGAGTAAACATGTCTCCCTCTATATACAGTGTAAACATGGCTCCTCTCTATATACAGAGTAACATGGCTTCCCTCCATATACAGTGTAAACATGGCTCCTCTCTATATACAGAGTAACATGGCTCCCTCTATATACAGTGTAAACATGGCTCCCTCTATATACAGAGTAACATGGCTTCCCTCTATATACCGTGTAAACATGGCTCCCTCTATATACAGAAAAACATGGCTCCCTCTATATACAGAGTAACATGGCTTCCCTCTATATACCGTGTAAACATGGCTCCCTCTATATACAGAATAACATGGCTCCCTCTATATACAGAGTAACATGGCTTCTCTCTTTATACAGGGTAACATGGCTTCCCTCTATATACCGTGTAAACATGGCTCCCTCTATATACAGTGTAAACACGGCTCCCCTCTATACAGGGGCGTACCTGGAGCATTTGGCACCCGGGGCGGATCCTTTATTTGGCACCCCCCTCCCCAACTTTGAAATGTAAAAAACAACTGCAATTTTTTTTTAAATGTATGTTTATGCAGTGTGTGTATAGTGTGTACAGTGTGTGTATAGTGTGTGCAGTGTGTGTAGAGTGTGTGTAGTGTGTGCAGTGTGTGTATAGTGTGTGCATAGTGTGTACAGTGTGTGCATAGTGTGTACAGTGTGTGTATAGTGTGTACAGTGTGTGTGTATATTGTGTGTATAGTGTGTGTATAGTGTGTGTAGTGTGTGTATAGTGTGTGCAGTGTGTGTATATAGTGTATATGCAGTGTGTTTCTAGTGTGTGCAGTGTGTGTATAGTGTATGCAATGTGTGCAGTGTGTATGCAGTGTGTGTGGAGTGTGTATAGTGTGTGTATAGTGTGTGTATAGAGTGTGCAGTGTGTGCATAGTGTATGCAGTGTGTATAGAGTGTGCATAATGTATGCAGTGCGTGTGCAGTGTGTGTAGAGTGTGTATAGTGTATGCAGTGTGTGTGCAGTGTGTGCAGTGTGTGTATAGTGTGTGCAGTGTGTGTATAGAGTGTGCAGTGTGTGCATAGTGTATGCAGTGTGTGTATAGTGTGTGCAGTGTGTGTATAGTGTGTGTATAGTGTGTATAGTGTGTGCAGTGTGTATGCAGTGTGTGTAGTGTGTGTATATTGTGTGCAGTGTGTATGTAGTGTGTGTGTATAGTGTTTGCATAGTGTATGCAGTGTGTACAGTATGTTTATAGTGTGTGCAGTGTGTGTATAGTGTGCATGCAGTGTGTGTATAGTGTGTGCAGTGTGTATAGTGTGTATATAGTGGGTATGCAGTGTGTTTATAGTGTGTATGCAGTGTGTGTATAGTGTGTGCAGTGTGTGTATAGTGTGTGCAGTGTGTGCATAGTTAGTGCAGTGTGTGTATAGTGTATGCAGTGTGTATGCAGTGTGTGTAGAGTGTGCATAGTGTATGCAGTGTGTGTGCAGTGTGTGCAGTGTGTTGGCCGGGAACTATTTGGACATCACTAAAAACAGGTCATGTTTTGTACATGTTTTATTTCTTCTATGCTCTCTATGCTTTCTCTATGCTGACTGTCAGGGGCAAGGGATAGTACTTACCTTCCCGGGAGCTCCGCTTCAGAAAGACTGCCTGACAGCCCAGGCAGTCCTCCCATGTAGTGATGTCCCGAACAGTTCGCCGGGAACCTTTCGCTAGCGAACATAGCGTGTTCGCGGTCGCGAACATGCGCAATGTTCGGTCCGCCCCCTATTCGTCGTCATTGAGTAAACTTTGACCCTGTCCCTCACAGTCAGCAGACACATTCTAGCCAATCAGCAGCAGACCCTCCCTCCCAGACCCTCCCACCTCCATGACGAATAGGGGGTGGACCGAACATCGCGCGGCTATGTTCACTGGCGAACGGTTCCCGGAGAACTGTTCGGGACATCACTACTCCCATGCCAAATCAGGTTCCTGTAGGCTATGCGATTGCTCTCAAATAGCGATCACATGGCAGACATAGCTGCCTGCAGATCTGCCTGCAGAGGGACTGCCAGGGCTGTCAGGCAGTCCCTCTAATAGTGAAATAGGTGAAAAGAATAAATAGTACACAAATAAAAATAATTACAACTATATATATATATATATATATATATATATATAATTTCATACTTGTATTTTAATATAAATACATATATGAATATTAAAATACACTTAGAATGAAGTTACATATACATAAGATATATATATATATATATTTAATATACATATTTTGTATAGATATTTATACTTATAATTACAATAATAAATTAATAAAATAAATAAAATTATTTAAAAAAATTATATACACAATTTATTTAATATAATACATATGTAATTTCATTCTAACTGTCATTAATATATATTTATGACAAAGTGAGCATGGGAGTGAGCGCATTACTTATCTTTCTGCATTTGTATCCATTTTTTGTATCACTCAGCCTTGTTACAATGCAGCTGCCCATCCCATGTGTTCCCTATTAAGAGTTAATAATATATAGGGGTGTATATAAAAAATACCCCTATTCTAGCATTTCCTGTTGCTTTCCACCCTAATCTTCTATGCCAGCTGTGTATGCATAATTATTTATCATCCTTCTAAGCATTCCAGGTGTAGGTCTTTTAATGTATGTCTTATATCTCCTGTCTTTTCCTATGTATTATATACATCCATCATGGCCTCTAGCCTGTTCAGCCACTGTGGCATTCTAGAGGCCTTTGTTCCCGTTTTGATTCTGTCTTCCAACAACTCGTTTAATTGGGCTCAGTTTTATAAGTATTTATATACAGTTTCTGTTCTTTTCACCATTTCATAAACTAGATGATTATTCGTAACTATTGGGTTCTCTACCATCTCATCACCAACATGTCTTAGCTACATACACAAACTCCACAACCATTCTCCGATTCACATCCTACCTTAACCCACATTAATCCCAACACAGCCCACACAGCCACCCTGAAATTTGGGATACAAATCAGGATAGACATATTTCCTACTCCTAGCATCACTATGACTTTATAACATGTGTTCATATGCCCTGTAATGGGCAACCTGCCACAGGCTAATTCGGCACCTCGTTTGGGCATGTCATTGAAAACATTTATAGATTTTGGATTAAGAATATAATGTCTTGTTTTAGGTTCTGGGTAGTACACTTATAGGCACCTAGTATATGGATATCACTATTTTACAGTTATGTAGTGGTAATATTTCCTCAATCTTATTATCATAATGCCACAAACAGGTATTACCTTCGATGTGGAATATTAGATGAGTTATGATAGACGATACGCCTTGGGCCACACTGTCAAAACTCTTATACAAGTTCAGATATGATTTTAGCCAAGATGGCTCCACCGCAATATATACCTTTTTAGTGAGTAGGTTTTACTGGTGGCCAATAGATGTTAAGTTTTTGGCATCTCTGCCTTGGAGTTAGTGGTCCTGCGAGACCAACACCCATCCTCCATGCATGAGGTATTACGCCCCCCCCCCCCACGGGCCAAAACATAGTTAGCCGCCTCACACAGTGGCATAGAGAGGGCCTCACTTGTCACACCCAATCTATCTCATGATTTAAATGTCACAGAGAGGCCAACACCCCGCCACAACGTTCAGTGGCCATGAATCCCCTTGCGCCAAAGCATAGACAGAGCCTCTCAAGCCACTTGGCAACTAGCAGGACCTCACCTGTCACCTACCTAGTTAATTGCTTTGCCACTTGGCACTAGCTAGCCAGCCAGTAAAATGATCCTGATCCAAGCTAAGTATTAATATATTGCAGTATGTCTCAGATCCCTGTAAGAAGGTGATGACATGTCAATCCCCAGTACTCCAGTCTGGTCCACTACACCTACACAAAAAGGTGACACCAATCAGGTTCCATCAGGTCATGGACCATTCCTCGTATTACGGCTGAGCTACACAGACACAACATTCTTTTCCCAGCAATGACCGGGAAAGTGGAACTGTTCAGGCTCATGCATACCAATATGGACAATGCTGATGTTGGAGAAGGCACGAGTTGCTCGAGCAACATCAACTTCCATGCAACATTCTCAGCACTCATGTCCTCTAAGGTGTAAATAAATGAGAGACTGGAAAGACTAGAAATACATTGTCGAACCATGCCATCAACTGGATGCTCCTCCGTATGCATACGATCATAACACAATTCAATATTGAGCATGTGCGCTAGTACGTTCAGATATCCAACGGGATATTGACTTTCTGTCATGCTATCTGACTTTCTGTCTAAAGTTTTTACACTAATAGGTGAATTAGGATATAGATAAGTTGTGATGCCACACCTATCAGACATATTGTAACATTATTATTATTATACTAAAACATGTCAACTTTAAGTTGAGCTGGCCCTACCTCATACTCATAGAAGTCGCCATGGTGGGCCTGCCACGGCTGATTTAATTGTTTTTTACTAACTGTATGTTTATTCTTGCAAGGTGAATTTCACTACTATCATATTCAGCATTTCATTAAAACATTAAAACGTAGCTTCACAGCAATGCCTTCTTCAGCTTCCGGTATAAGGCCCCTTACTGGAACATATTGACTTCTATTATATGTCTTGGCCCCCTACACTGCTAAGTGTTGCTATTGACTGGATCAGTCATGTCAAGCCCAACTTAGTTCACAAATATAAACTAACTTGTATATACATTCACTGTACTTACATTAACTACAACCCTCATTGGACTAATCAGCTAACAAAGGTTTACTTTGGTTTAGTTAAACTAATTACGGGTTGTTGGTTGGCTTCTCATACACTTGTTAGCTTGAATTGTCCACTGTTATGGTCCTTGTAGGTTCTTGTTGATACTGATACTAGTTACCTATGCAAATTTTTGTTGGGGTTTTCTTCAATATTTATACTTTTCCGATTCCCAACCCTTTCTACTCTATTATTTCCCCTATATAAGTTGGTTTGTCAACTTCGCCCTCGCTATATTAATCACTTATCTATGTTCATCACTACATTCATCTGTCTCCGGGCTATCCCATTATTTTCAGGCAACAGGGGCTTATACATGTGACAGGTTCACAATTCACTTACTTTCCAGAGTTTCTGCATTATTAAAATTTTGCCATATGCCTTAATGCTAGTAATTTAAGTTTGACGTCATATGCTGGTATTTTCATATTCATGCCACCTGGTTTAGTCTAAGTTCCTGGTTTAGTCTAAGTTGCTTGTGTTACCCCTCAATTGTTTGCAAGGTATAAATTGGTTGTCACTTACCTGTTTACAACTATTTCCTTAGCCCTCGTAGGGCTCACGTGTCTGGCAGATTCCGCTATTTCAATGTACACGGTATAACAACTCTAGGTTCTAAGGTATTTCAAGTTGTGCCGTTAGTGGTCTCCCAGCAATTGCTGTCACCAAGTCTTTCCAATGCTATTCACATCAAAGGTAAGTGGTACTTCATTACATAATGTACCAACTATTATGTCTCTGGTTGTGTTCACTACTTTTTTTTGCCACCTTCAATTTAGGCTATATCACTATACCATCAATTTACGCTTGACTGGCATCTAACATCACATGTTTCTCTACTTTCCAACAAAGCCAGTTCATTTCATCCTATCCAATCAGACTATACTTAAGGGTATCCAAAATATGTCTAATTTGCTAGATTCAGCCCCTTTCTAACCCCTAACTAATTCTGAAACCGCTATTTACCTGGCTTTTACAACTTCCTGAGGCTACAAGTATTCACCATCAGTGGCCAACACAATGCACAAGGTTGCCTTCGAAGCTCCTACCTAATTAAACATCAGGATCGTTGCATATTGACTCTACCCATGACCAAAACGAGTCAATTGGGTCAACCTGTCCACATTCCATACTTTCCCATGAATAATATAGGGGACAGTGAAGGTCTTCGATTCCTAACTCCTCACCGTACCGAATATGGGGACTATTCTCACTACCTCTAAGTTCATGTTATATGTACAGTTATTGTTAATAAGGCTCAGTATGAACCCTAGCCTTTATTCAGGACACTCATTTAGGATAGGGGCTGCATCCCTGGCATCGAGCCAGAACGTTCCAGTCCATGTCATTAAAACTCTAGGTCACTGGAAGTCATCAGCATATACAACATATATACCCCAACCAGTACAAGAAATACAAAGGGCATTCGTTAAAATGTCATCTTTATGTATTATGTTGTATTATGTTCTTTACTCAATAAATGTTTTTTTTTTTTTTTTTAGTATGATATGTATTACTTTTTGCCTGCTTTTCTTACTGGCCTACAGCATATGTAGGTTTCGGCACAACTCAACTGACTTTTTCCTATCACAGGTTTACTAACAACAATCTTACTTCATATCATAATCAATGTTGCCCCGAACACAAATATAAATATATTAAAAACAAAGAGAACGTTACCTGCACTCTGGCCTAAATCCCTATGTACATTTAAATAAAATGGAGGCTCTTTAGTTTTATTCCAATGTCCATTTGAATATATAAGCTCACCTGCCACGTCAAGGCAACCCTCAAGAGGTGAGTCCTACTCTAGCCATTATATTTGCTGATATCAGCCAAGAATCTCCAATAAGACAGGAAGGAGTATTTTATAAACCATTTCACATTTAACCCTTTATAGGGCTTCTACACATACAATAAACTTTGCTGGTATCAGACATTGTGTAAACATCTCTAATGAGACATGAATGGGTATTTTATAAACCCCTACATACCCTGAATAGGGCTATAACATATAAATCACCTTGCCGGTATCAGCAAAAAGGCAAATTTATCTGTTGAGACAGGAAGGGGTGCTGCCCCTACATACTTATAAACTCTTAATAAGACAAACATGGGGTGACTGGCAGCAATGTAACATAGCTGTGTGATACAAACATCATATACAAACACAAATATAAAGCACCTCGCTTACAGCAGCAGTAGCTTAGTATCCAACAGCTCAAAATACATAGTAAAAACAAAGAGAACGTTACCTGCGCTCTGGCCTAAATCCCTATGTACATTTAAAATAATAATAAATATATATATATATATATATATATATATATATATATATATATATAAAGAAGATACAATACCTTGCACCCTGGCTTCAAAATTACATGGCTGGGTGCACTACCAGGGCTCCAATATCCAAGTTAATTTGAAATCCCCTATAAAAGGGCTGCCAATCCTCTCTCACCTTACCGTTGATGGTCTGGCTAGTCACCCCTCCCACCACTCCCTCTATTTCTCTATTTATATCACCCTCTAAGGTGGGCCCACTTTTATTACAGGCCTACTGCTTTGTCGGTTCCGGCACACCATAACCGACTAGTGTAAAGTTATATATGTTATGGTTATAATATGCTGGGTTTTTACAGCTATATTGCCCCGACTACAAATATATATGTATATATATATATATATATATATATATATATATATGTAACAAAATACACTTATAAAACAAATTAAATTCGTTATATATTTATCTATATATAAATAAATAAAAATAATTGCAAATATATACATATATACATATATATAATTACTTAAATAATTACATAAGTAAACATGTAGAATTTAAATACATATGTATATATATATTGAAATTCTACTTGTATATTTATGTAATATTTTAACATCATTATGGCAGAACGGCCAGCAAATTTAATTTGCAAGCCCTATATTTAGCTCTGTAACTTTCCAAAACACCCTAAAACCTGTACAAGTACTGTTGCACTCAGGAGACTTCACTGAACACAAAGATGAGTGTTTCAAGACAGCAAAATGTATCACAATTATGATATCATCAGTGAGAATGCTTGACTGCTGACTCCTTCGATCACCAAATACCATTACCCTTCCATTCCCAATAAGTAACACAACACCATGTTAAGTGGGTAAGGGCAACGGCCACAGCTTTATTTAAACCAGCATAACCAAATACTGTCAGCTGCTGGTTTTACCCAGCAGACAGGTACACTTTAAACTTCTTCCAGAGCCTCTTCAGTCTGTCCTTCGTCATCAACCAAATTCAGGCTGCGACTCCCCAAGCCTGTCATTTACCACACTTGCTGGCGCAGGAAACCCGCAGCTGTGACAAAATGAGAACAAAGAAAACACAACACAAAACAACAATTCCAGAACAGAACAGTTGGGGAGGGTGTGTGGGGAAAGACACTGCCAGGCTCCCTCAGCATTGTTCACCAGTAGTCTGGTAATTTTTCCCAGAATTCCATGCTTTCAACTGTAAAACCAACTGTATCCTTGTTGCTATGCCAACCCCTCAGGGCAGCAGTCATGCTCCCTCCTCCCTATTCGCTCCGGGGGTTGGCCTGTTTTTGCTAGCAACTAATATGAATGCTAACTTTGGCCAAAATTTGTGACTAGGAGCCTACGAAAAAAGATTGGACATACCCATTTTGAATTCCCTGGGTTGTCTACTTTTTCAAAAAGTTTTCTATGATGGGGGTAATTGTCATTGCTGGGCTACCATACGGTCTCAAAGGCAACATAACTAATTTAAAAAATGTAAATGTGCAAAAACAGAAATGGGCGAGTCTTATATTTGACCACTTAACTTTCCAAAACACCATTAAACCTGTACATGGGGGGTACTGTTGTACTCTTGAGACATTACTGGGCACAAATATGGGTGTTTTAGAGCAGTAAAACATATAATGCTGATGAAATCATCAGTGAAAGGTCAGTTTATTTGTGAAAAATGCAAAAAAACAAATATGATAGTTATTTTTGGCCAGTATTTGTGACGAAGTGGCTTTTTTCCCCTGGAAGAGCCAGCCCTTGGCGAAACGCGCATCAGGATTTCTGTTAGCAGTGGTTAGGCATATTATTATTGATGATGCTGCAGCTACTTCGTCTAATTAGGACCAGCCACCACGCTTAGATTTATATTTGATCTATCATCATTTACTTCTTTTATTACTTTTTGTTGCTGGAGGGCACGTGGGATTAGGGATATTCTCTATTGATTGTGATTTACAGAGTGGGAGCTTGGGAGGCTGTTGGAGCATTAGCTCCCATTGGGAGATTTTTTTAAGGGGAGCCCTCGAAGGCACACTATGGCACATCAGATAGGAGTCCTTTTTTTCATTCTTCCCTCCCCTTGTCTACTTGCAGTTTGGTTATTTATTTATTTATTTTGACCTCCTGATTTCCCTCCCTCCCTCTTTCTCAGCAACTTTTATGTTTAGGTCCCTGTTTTCATGGTAACTAGTACGTATTTTGGATCAGCTATCATTGGATTTTAACTTCAGGGGGAGATTGTTGTTGTACTTGTGAGACATCGCTGAACAAACATATGTGTTTTTCATTATAATAAAAGATAACAGTTTTATGACATTCACAGTTAAAATGCCATGCAGAACTTGAAAAATAAAAATCTTAATTTCTCAAAGTTTTTAACATTTTATACATATTAAATTATGTTTCATATATAAATACTCCTGAAAATTATATACTGTATAATAAGTGTGGTTGCACTTAATATGACAGAGGGGAATTATGGTTGAACAGACATATAGGGCAAATTCCTTTTTTTGTTTACGTTTTGTAATTGACTCCACCCTTAAGGGGTTAACCACTAGATGATATTAGAAATGTAAACAAAATTAAACAGATCTTACAAAGCCTAAAAAAAAAAAAAAAAAAATGACATGTCTTTTCAGAGCATTTTGCCTTAGTGTCTAGAAAAGAATGAAATTATGTAGTAAAAAAGCTATTTCTATTGGTGTTTTTTCCTTTTCCAGTCTTTATAAAACATTCATTGGAGATGCTAAATATCTCTACAAAGCATGACTTACATAATACAAGTGAATTTAATTGACATGGTAATTGACAGTTTGACTGTTTAATTGAGATAGTAACTGGTTTTTCCAGCCTTTGTCAATATAAAGAATGCTGTTAGCGGCCACATATAAAGCAGCAGACTTGCTTTGTGGAAATTACTCCTCCACCAAGATCACACAGGTAAGCCAGAATCTTTTGCTATGTTTAGTGCAATACTCTTACTATTTGATGGCTCGAATTTATAGGGATGCTCTAGTCACCAAAACAACTTGAACTTAATGAATCAGGTTTGGTGTATAAATCATGCTCCTGCAGTCTCACTGCTCAATTCACTGCCATTTAGGAGTTAAATCATTTTGTTTATACAGCCATAGTCACACCTCCCCGCATGTGACTTACACATCCTTCCTAAACACTTCTTGTAAAGAGTCATCTAATGTTTACATTCCTTTTATTTAAAATTATGTTAAATTCAGAATTTCTCATCTTCACTCTAAATACCCCATCCCCTTTGGATGATCTCCTTTTAAAACTAAACTATTAGAAACAGCTCTCTAGTATACGATTGAGGTTCTATAATTGTGGCGTTTTCCTCTTTTTATGCTAGGCTCTCAGTAACTGTGCGGAAGTGTAAATTGAACAGTCATTTGGGAATCATTGCAAGCTAACATTTTCTGAAACTTTAATGAAAATATAAGATGAATCTTTCATATTAATTATACATACTATGAATAATGTGCATATTTGAGTTTAATTATAAATCGAAGGCTATGGGCGTGAATCAGCTAATGTTTGTAACAATCCAAGTAGAATCATAATGTTGTTACAAAGTCTCTCCTGCGAACAAGATTTGATACTTTATAACCAAGTTACTATCTTTTTTTAAACATATCTCAACATCCTGTATGAACTCCAATTAATTTGCTAAACCTATTGAGATGTAGGAGTTCACACTTTATATCAAGGTCTCCTTTTATCTATTAGCTTACTATTTAAAATTGTGATTCCGGTTCCCTCCATTTTTAATCACTGTTTTCTTCACCTTTTGAATCACTTTGTGTTTTTTATGTCAGATCGTATCAACAATCTAATGTTATTTAATAAAGGTTGTTTTGTTTTATTAAATATTGCTTAATGAAAGATTAATGTTTTAAGACTTGATCTCCCCTGTGTGTTAGGTCATATCTTATTTTGTTGTTGTTGTAGTGTTGTAGTTTTGAATACAGATGTTTTATGGTGTGAGGGGCTATGTGATCGGGTCCCTTTTGGCCAGTAGGACATTCTGGTATGCCCTGTTATTTAATGCATGGCAAATTACTTTTTGCACCAAAACAATGCATTAAATGAAAATATCTAAATGCCAGTTGAGATCAGTTGGTATTGCAGTTTATGATGCCTCACAGTGGACTAATGTAGAGAAAGCCCTGATGCAAGTTTTTTGGGGCCCCCAGTGCAAGAGTGGACAAAATGTTGATCACCATCTGTCTTACAATTCCCACAATGCTATTCCAGCTTAGGATCTACCATTTGCAGGATTGTGTTTGTGTGCATATATAGGTGTATATGTGTATGTATATCATTTAAGTGTTTTAATACAGGGGGTGTGTTTGTAATGTTTGGGTTTTATTGCATTAGTGTGTTTGCATGTTGTGTTTGTATTTGCTTGGATATATATTTGCTTGGATATATGCACATACACACATACACCGCCACATGCATGCATATTTACACAGATATACATACACATTATTGCACAGAATATACACATATAAACACACTGATACATACACGCAAATTCATATACACACGGACATATGCACACACCCTGACATATACACACATGCAGATGCACACCCTGACACACAGATACACACAGATACACAACATTAAGCAAATGCACGCAGAGGTGTAACTAGAGGTGAAAATTGCCCCAGTCCCTCCATGTCTCATTCCCACCCAACCCCTTCATGTTTCTCATTTCCTCCCTTCAAAGCACCTCCATGTATCATTCCCTCCACAGCCCCTCCATGTGTCTCATCCCTCCAAAGCCCCTCCATGTGTCTCATTTACTCCCCCCCAAAGCCTATCCATATGTTCCATTCCCCCCCTCCATGTGTCCCATCCCCTCATCCCCCAAAGCCCCTCCATGTGTCCTATTACTTCCCCCTCAGTCATTCCATGTGTTCCATTCCATTACCCTAGCCCCTCCATGTGACTCTCCCCAACACCTCCATGTGTCCCATTCCCTTCCATCAGCTCCTCCATGTGTCCCATTCCCTTTCTCCCCCAACCCCCTACATTTGTCTCTCCGCCCTCCCCTCCTGTACCTGTTTCTTGCCGTGGTACCCGTCTGTCAGGAAGGGCTCTCTCAGTGAGCACTTCCTATCAGACCGCTCAGCCACACTACACACAGGCAGGAGGGGAGCAGCACAACACAGGTCTCCCCTCCTGACGCTAACCTAGCAACTGCAGCCAGCCCCAAAGTTATGCCCTTAAGTTATACCAGTGGCCCACGGTTGCTGCTGCAGCCAGGTCCCCAGGAGTGCTGGGCCTGGTCACAGTGGCCACCCCTGCGACCATGGTAGGTATGCCACTGGATGCACACACACATGTACATGTATACATATACACAGATGCACACTCTGACACACACATACACACTGAGCTACATACTTACATAGATATACATACACATTAACACACAGATACACATATGTTTACACTGACACACTAAAACAGACACATAGATATACACACTAACACAAACACACTCACACACAGACTCAAGTGCACACACACTAACACATACACACACTGTGACACAGATACGCACACACACTCAATCGGAGTGCTCCTGTTCCTCATGCTGCCTATGTGTGCCTCTTACCTACCCGTGTGGAGCTCTCTAAGAAGCTGGGAGGAAGTGATCGTCTGTCACTTCCTCCTGGCAGGAGCTATCAAAGGGGCCCGGTCAGACTCTTAATGGGCCACGCAACCCAACTGGGCCCATTTTAAGCAGAAAAGCGATATTACTCTTTCGGTGGTCCTAAGTGTATGGGCCACCCGATTGGCCCCCTGGGGTTAGTCTTACAATTAAAGGCCTGGAGATTTTCTGTCTCCTAAAAGAGAACATTTTTTGGGATGTGGGAGGGGGTTGAGGGGGGAGGGTTTTGGTGCATGTTAAATGCCTCTGTTTCTCGTATGCCTTAGGGCAGTGGTTCCCAACCCAGTCCTCAAGTACCCCCTAACAGTTTAGAATCTAGGGATTATCAAGTTGTGTCTAAGGTGATTTAGGAGAAGAAAAACAAACACTTTAGACACAACAGGTTAATCCATAAATACTGGACTGGTACTTGAGGACTGGGTTGGGAACCACTGCCTTAGATCATAACTGACTTTAATTGTTCTGGTATTTGTATTTTGGGTTACCCCCTTTATAGGTCCTTTCAGACCGCCATTTATCATTTTAGGATAACATATTTCTGTTCTGCAAAATGCATCAATTATATTCTTTTGCCTTATATATTTATTTTTTTAATGCTCAGCATTGATATGTTTTGCATTAACACAGTTCTCTATTAATTCCCTTTTGCCCTTTTATTTATAAATCAAAGAAATATAATTAATTTATTTACAGATTTTAAGACATCAAGAGGAATATCCAGAATTAAGGGTAAGTGAACATTAATTTTTACCTTTACTTTTCCGTAGACATAACTTTTATATTATATCCACCTTTTTGACTGTGCTAGCTGGAAAAAATAATAAAAGTGACTTGACTATTGATAAACTCCTCCTATATATACACACCTGTGGCATTTAGTAGCCTTCTTTGTTTCTTATATTTTTTTGTAGTCTGAGTGCGCCGCAACTATTTATTCTCTCATTCATGAAGTTTTGGTCACAGCGGCAGCACCTTTCATAAAAATTTCAGGTCTCGGGAGTGCCCCCTATCCTTTCTCTGTTTATATTATATTTGGAATTCATGAATTCATGAATGAGAGAATAAATAGTTGTGGCGCACTCAGACTACAAAAAAATATAAGAAACAAAGAAGGCTACTAAATGCCACATGTGTGTATATATAGGAGGAGTTTATCAATAGTCAAGTCACTTTTATTATTTTTTCCAGCTAGCACAGTCATCTGCATTAGTGAGTATACTCATTTTTAGCACCAACACATTAACTATTTAGTTTTAACACTGTTTTTAATTGCTTTCATCACTTATGTTTGTATACTCACTATGCTCTTACTAGTATTTAATTTAACACTTTTATTTTTAACACTATGTCTATTTATTTGCCCCCCACATTTTAGTGTAGGACCCACCAATAATGGGGCACTTTGAAAGTAGTGGTGGGCTTAACAACATATGGCCATATGGTGGAACCAAATCCCCATATTCATACTTAGTTAGGCATTTTAGTAGCCTTCTTTGTTTCTTATATTTTTTTGTAGTCTGAGTGCGCCGCAACTATTTATTCTCTCATTCATGAAGCTTTGGTCACAGCGGCAGCACCTTTCATACAAAATTCAGGTCTCGGGAGTGCCCCCTATCCTTTCTCTGCTTACATCAATAGTGACCAAACCATAGATCCCCAGAAATTTTAAAAATACAACCTCCATGAGGTGTTGCCATTCTAGGGGCTATCAAAACATCATACAAATTGTAGTTTTACAATATCTGGGCATTTACATTTTAGGCCCCATGATTGTACATCATGTATAGGAAATGTGGTTATATTTTAGTGTTTATGGAGTTAAATAGGGAAAAACAATTGAACATTTTCTCTACCAAATTCCATTCAGATGACTGATCATTTATTTAAAAGCAAGGCCTTCTCATCCGTGTACCAGCAGTATATGGTTCCTGTGTCCAGTGACATCATGAATCTGATTTTCTCATATTTGAAGGAGAAGGTAACTTTACTCACTCACTGAACATTCCATTTTACAAGTAACAATGTGTAGTAGATGTTTGCTAACAATTTAATGGAATTTTCGCATTTCAGTTTTAATCTAGAATTTTGAATAATTGGTTTTGTATTGTATTTAACAATAATAATTATTATTTTTTTCATTGTATTGGCACAATACAGGAGTAGTGGCATAATGATATAGTGAAGACAGAATTGATTTTCTTGAATAAATATTCTCATGACATAATTTTACTCTCTGGAGTGGGTGCAGGTGTTCATCAACCCAGTATTCCTGTAATATTTTGTAATCGTCACTTCACTTATTATTACATTTCCCCATTTCTATAATGTTGTAAAGAACTGTGTAATAAGTTGGCACTATATAAATGCTAATAATACGGTAATAATAATATTAATAATTGGGAACACTGGGATGGAGAGGTGGAAAGAAATAGTACCATCTCATTTACCACAGTGTCACCATCTCCAGACTTCAGTTACTAATTATGAGAGAGATAGGGAGAAATGACACTTGCGTATAGATATGTCAGACACAGGGCCTCTGGGATAGGAAATGTATGACGTTGCATTTTCTCTACCTTTACAATTACTATCTATATAACTGTTCTCTGAAAGACCATGTTGCACAGAATGAAGATCTAAACTGGTGGAGTAAGGAAGAGGCTAAAATTGGAATGGTTCATCCAGTTCTGTTCTGGTTTCAAGCCCCAGTCATATTTGGAAAAGGGCAACAAGCTAATTTTCTAGCAATGTTGTAATCCTGAGAGTCCTGGTTTGTATCCAACATAACTGATCTCATGTTTGTCTCCTGAAAAATAGTGTTTGGTGATCTTATTTTACTTTTTATACATCTCAGTTTTTTCTACTTGGCATCTTATACTGTACTTTAAAACAGCATCCGAGGCTTAACATTGGTGATTTTTTTATAGTGGGTTTAGTTTTATGTCTAACATTTTAATAGAAATATTAGACTAAGAGAACTGGAAGCACAAAATGGTTCAGCGTAAAACTGGTTTACATCACTCAGGGCTCCATGATCTACAATCACCTGTAAAAGTTGTGTTAAAGACCCCTCATAGTACAAATTGTTTAACAGTTTTAATAATAACAAAAATAAATGGAGGAAATAAAAGTGCAAACATCTAAATAATTTTAAGTAGTGTACAACATTAAAATCTATAAATAAAGCCTTTTTCCTGTTCTGCAGAAAAGTAAACCGTATGATACAGCAGTCGATGTTGGCTGCGGTACTGGGAGATATACAATGCCTCTAGCAAAAAGGTTCAAAAAGGTTATCGGTGTAGACATCAGTGAATCTCAGCTTGAGGAAGCCAAACAATTCTGTTCCTTGGAAAATGTAACTTTCCAGTAAGTACTTAAAATCCATTCATCATTATAACCACCTACACTGAACAGCAGAGAGAAGACTTTATCCCTATACACCAGATTCACTAAATAACTTTGTGTACGTATTGTGATGTCTCTTGTAGGGTGGCTGCTGCTGAGAACCTACCCCTAGATGATGCATCTGTGGACCTTGTAAATGCAGGACTTGCTGCTCATTGGTTCAATGTGGAAAAATTTGTGCATGAAGCAGTTCGAGTTTTAAAGCCCAACGGCTGTCTGGCAGTTCATGCTTTTGTTCCAATTTTTAAATTGCAAGATGGCAATAATGATGCAGCGCTAAATGTTGTTATGAAGCAGGTAAAAAAACTAAATAGCTTTCAGTAAATATTCCATTGCAACTTGATGGGTACATGGTTCTGTTCTAGCAATTATAGAGCTTTCTGTGTTACTCTACTTCACCTACATGATCCCACAGTCAATACTACTTTTATGCCAGACCACATGTATACACATAGAAACTGATAGAGGAGACATGGGATATTTGGGATAACCTGGAGCAGGGCAAATGAGCCTAACAAAACTTTGACCAAATATAGGAAACTGTGGTAAAGAATATTCTCCAGAATTCAGGACAGTCTCCATTGAAGACAGTTCCTTGTTCAGTCTCAGCAGTAATTCCTCAAATGCCTAGGAAAAAAACACCTGAACTAAAGCATATAATTGTGCCTGACTTGTAAAGTGGTTATGGTGTTTCAACAGACCTTTGAAAACAGTGTGAATTTTCATGTGCTTGTTGTGTGTGTGATAGTAGGTTGTTTTTCTTTGTTTTTTTTCCTCTCTCACAATAAGTAGTTTAAGATCATCCTCAGCTGACTAAACTATTTCCTTTGCAGTGTTTAGACAAAATGTCAGAATTCAAGTACGAAAACAACAATATTATGCATCACCAGTATGAAGAGGTGTTCAATGCTATACCATTAAAAGACAAGGAGTGGTAAGTACATCTGTTATCTCAAGCTGCTGTAAATATTTTGTTTTCCTTAAAATGCCTAGAAAAATGTGTTTTGTAGTTAACATTCAGCACTCCCTGACATTGCCTAATTATTTTACATTAACACACATTTTACATAGGACAAAAGTGAAATGATAGCACATTTACATCCATTGCACCCCAACCCAAAACCCGCCTGATTTAAGTACTTTAGAATGAACAGCTCCATTAATCCAATAAAGGGACACTGTAGGCAACCAGACCACTTCTGCTCATTGTGTCTTAACCCAGTGTCTTAACTCTGAAAAGGTAATTTTGCAATTGTGAATAAACTGCAAGAATTACCTGCTAATGTTAACTCCTCCTCTTGTGGCTGTCAGTAGAGGTAGAGGTCAGTAGAGGTACTTCTGGGTGGTTAGACAACTTTTCGGCACCAAAATGATGCTGGACGTCTTCACGCTATGCATGAGGACTTCCAGCATCACCGTAATCCTTATAGGAAAGCATTGCATAATGCTTTTCTATAGTGAAATCCTAATGCGAGCGCAGTCATTGCCACTCATGCGCATTAGGTCTTTCCAGCTGGCTGACATCTGCAGGGTAGGAGTGAAGACGGACTAACATAAAGTAGTGACATCCATGAGAATGTATATAAGTTTCTATTTTAGAAAAAAAAAATATATACATATATATATGTTCCTATACATGGGCATATCACATGTTGCGATTCTTGTGAATAATGCAGCTTTTATTATATTGATGAATTTTACACATGAGCAAATAACAGTTAAAAAATGGGGTAGTTTCACTGTAAAAATATTTTGACTTCTTAATAAAAACATAATTTGAATGCATATTGGTCTCCTATGCTTGCAGGGGTCATTGATGCTTATAACTGGTACACTTTTAAAATCTTATGACTTTCATGATTTTGTATCAAGGTATTTGCAGTTCCCATTCGCTTGCTATATTTGACTGTCCCCTTTAAGATTTAAACTACAAAAATCCAAATGAATGGTCCATGAGGTATCTAGAACCATGTACCCATACCCAGAAACCACTTTGTACATGACAGTCCTTATAAATACATGTTTTATCTTACAGGGTTACGGACATCCCCGTTGTATTTGAAATGTCTGTTGAAGAAATATTAGGATTTTTTCAGTCTATATACATGTATCAAGAATTCCTGAAACATGATAAAAATGAAGCCATCAGATTCCTGATGCATCTTGAACAGAGGTGATGTATACAGAGTAGAATTGTGATGTATACAGAGTAGAATTGTGATGTATACAGAGTAGAGTTGTGCACAGTGGGAAAAATTCACTCTAGCCAAAAATAAAACTACTTTTTTTTACCCCAAAATATTTCATTTAGTTCAGGACCTCAAGCTCAAAAATTTACTGATAAAAAATGGGCCAATCAGTGTAGTGCAAACTATATACACAATAGAAATACTATCTATATGATTTTCAGTACATTGATTGGTACATTTTCCCAACGCTTTGGTACAAGAGACAAAAAAAAATTACAAAATAAAGGGGGGGGGGAGCAGTTTAACTCCCCCGCCCCCCACCCCAAAAAAAAAAAAAAACTACATTGTGTGTGTGTGTATATATGAAACCAGGGGGCTGTACTCATCTGAACATGCATAAATGGGGTGCTGCTGGGAAAATTCATACAATACACAAGATCCAGCGCACTCACTCATCTACTCTCTCTATATATAAATAAATATATATATATATATATATATATAATATATATATATATATATATATATATATATATATATATATATATATGTAGATATATACAGGTGCCTCATTCCAGAGCCCTATTTAGCCTTGTACTGCAGAGCAGATTTCTCCCCTCCAAGCAAGTGGGTTAAACTCATAAGAGCAGATGTTAGGTTGTTAGAGTAGGACCTGCCAAAGATGGGGTACATTGACGTTGAGGCAGACTTATGCAATGCATGATCAAATGTTTAAAAAAAAAAAAAAAAAAACTAATAAAATCTGTGAGCTTGGAAGTTGCTGTTTAGTGAATGAGTGTGTGTGCGGGATCTTGTGTAATATATATCATTTTTATAACATTTTTTGCACCATGGGTAGAATTAAACATGTTTGGCCTTTGTAAACCCACATGGTGGTGATATATAATTTGGTTGAACAGAGAATGCACAAGACTAATATACATTTCTTAATCAAACTTATATAGGTAATATAGTGACCACAAACTGTCCTCTATCAAAATACTAACTTAAAAAGTATAAAAGTTATTTTCACTTAGATTTCCTAATTCTCTAAAAATTCTCACTTTAGTATATAATCTGACAATAATTTGGGGCTTCTAAAAGAGGTGGAATTTAGGATACAACAGAGTGTTTTGCAACAAAAACAGAGAATATGAGAACACTGAGAATGGGCAAAAGCTTTAATAAACTCAGTAGCTTGCCCTTCGGTTAGTCCCCACTCAGGTCTCAAAAATTTTTTTGCTCACTTGTGTCATTACAAAGAGAACCTATACCATTTACAGATCATATTGATCCCACCCATAAGGGCAGTCAAGAACCAAAATACCGGCAAGTTTCTTTGCACAAGTGATAAAGCAACCCCGGCAGTGGTGTATTTTGGATTTGTGCTGCCCTAGGCACGACTAAATTCGGACACCCCCAAAATCTAAGTTTTGTCCCCGCAATTCGTGTCAAGGTCACTTTTTTTAACTGACAGACACATGCCCTCATTGATACATGCACTGATATACACTCACTGACAGATACAGTCATTGGTACACGCATACAGTCACTGGCACACACTGTTTATCCAACACACACTTTCACTGACTGACACACTCTGACACACCCACTCACTGACATGCACACACTCTCAGATACACATAACATGACATACACACACTGACACACACTCACAGGCACACCCATTCTCACTGAAACACACACACACTTTCACTCGCTCACAGACACACACTGACAGCTATACTCAATCACAGTAAGGTGGACAGTCCCAGAACACGAGGCATACAAGGCATTTGTCTGGGAGCCTGGGGTGGCGTTTTTTGGTGCCCCCCTGAAAGTGTCGCTCTAGGCAAATGCCTCGTTTGCCTTGTGGTAAATACATCCCTGAACCCCGGGACACTGGGGAGGTATGCATATACCAGACAAGGACAGACTGGGACTAATCTGGGTTTTTGGCTCATTGAAAGGCAATTCACAATAAAATGTTATATGTAACCTTTATATAACTGTCACTATGCATGTGTTTGTAGCTTGCAATGATTTGTATGAAAGCATGTTTGTTTTTCATTATGCTGACCCATATCTCCCTCTACAGGTTCCGTGACATTCTAGGAGATGGATATGAGTCAGCCCTCATTAAGGTCCATATCAAACACTATTGTGTCCTAGCCTGCAAATCATCATGAGTCTGGAGAAATAATGGACTGGGGAAGAGATAGTGTAGCATGTGTCAACACTTTCCTCTTGTATTCAAAATGTGTAACATATTTAAAGCTCAACAGCAGAACAAGGAACATTTAGCAGATAAATACCATTATTTTCTGCCACATGATAATATTCCATCACACGATGGAAGAGCCAGGAATGAGGACACGTAAGCAGGAAGATTTCCAACTCTCCATATATATTTGTTTTTTGTCTCAACTGCCACATTCAAAAAATTCATTTATGGACACCAACCATCGGTAACATCCCTGTTGCTTTTGTAAAAGCTCTCATGTTTACCGCATATATAAAAGGTATGTTTAATGTCATAAAACTTACAATAAAATATATGTAATACATTACAATACGTTCATGTAATCTTTAAATAAAGAAAATATTGACCTTTGTTTGAAATGCTATCCCTTATTAGATAAGTAGATATAAAGAGTTATGTCTTTATTTCAAGGATAAAATAACAGCTGCCCTGGTCCCCATAATTTTCAGGGCCCACAGTTGCATTATCTCAGGCCTAGTTGTGTCAAAATTGCCCGGGGAGGCCTCAAGGGATCTTATAAATACAGAGTACATTGCTTGTTATCCTATCACTGTACACCAAGACAAATTACCCTGTGGCTTTTGCATGTACAAAATGCTACACAAACCTGCATCCTTAGCCATGCCAACTTATGCCTGAAATACTTAATTATAAAATGTACAGGGAGTGCAGAATTATTAGGCAAGTTGTATTTTTGAGGATTAATTTTATTATTGAACAACAACCATGTTCTCAATGAACCCAAAAAACTCATTAATATCAAAGCTGAATATTTTTGGAAGTAGTTTTTAGTTTGTTTTTAATTATAGCTATTTTAGGGGGATATCTGTGTGTGCAGGTGACTATTACTGTGCATAATTATTAGGCAACTTAACAAAAAACAAATATATACCCATTTCAATTATTTATTTTTACCAGTGAAACCAATATAACATCTCAACATTCACAAATATACATTTCTGACATTCAAAAACATAACAAAAACAAATCAGTGACCAATATAGCCACCTTTCTTTGCAAGGACACTCAAAAGCCTGCCATCCATGGATTCTGTCAGTGTTTTGATCTGTTCACCATCAACATTGCGTGCAGCAGCAACCACAGCCTCCCAGACACTGTTCAGAGAGGTGTACTGTTTTCCCTCCTTGTAAATCTCACATTTGATGATGGACCACAGGTTCTCAATGGGGTTCAGATCAGGTGAACAAGGAGGCCATGTCATTAGATTTTCTTCTTTTATACCCTTTCTTGCCAGCCACGCTGTGGAGTACTTGGACGTGTGTGATGGAGCTTTGTCCTGCATGAAAATCATGCTTTTCTTGAAGGATGCAGACTTCTTCCTGTACCACTGCTTGAAGAAGGTGTCTTCCAGAAACTGGCAGTAGGACTGGGAGTTGAGCTTGACTCCATCCTCAACCCGAAAAGGCCCCACAAGCTCATCTTTGATGATACCAGCCCAAACCAGTACTCCACCTCCACCTTGCTGGCGTCTGAGTCAGACTGGAGCTCTCTGCCCTTTACCAATCCAGCCACGGGCCCATCCATCTGGCCCATCAAGACTCACTCTCATTTCATCAGTCCATAAAACCTTAGAAAAATCAGTCTTGAGATATTTCTTGGCCCAGTCTTGACGTTTCAGCTTGTGTGTCTTGTTCAGTGGTGGTCATCTTTCAGCCTTTCTTACCTTGGCCATGTCTCTGAGTATTGCACACCTTGTGCTTTTGGGCACTCCAGTGATGTTGCAGCTCTGAAATATGGCCAAACTGGTGGCAAGTGGCATCTTGGCAGCTGCACGCTTGACTTTTCTCAGTTTATGGGCAGTTATTTTGCACCTTGGTTTCTCCACACGTTTCTTGCGACCCTGTTGACTATTTTGAATGAAACGCTTGATTGTTCGATGATCACGCTTCAGAAGCTTTGCAATTTTAAGAGTGCTGCATCCCTCTGCAAGATATCTCACTATTTTTGACTTTTCTGAGCCTCTCAAGTCCTTCTTTTGACCCATTTTGCCAAAGGAAAGGAAGTTGCCTAATTATGCACACCTGATATAGGGTGTTGATGTCATTAGACCACACCCCTTCTCATTACAGAGATGCACATCACCTAATATGCTTAATTGGTAGTAGGCTTTCGAGCCTATACAGCTTGGAGTAAGACAACATGCATAAAGAGGATGATGTGGTCAAAATACTCATTTGCCTAATAATTCTGCACTCCCTGTATACACACACACCTCAGCCCCATCACTGAGTAAGCTGCTATTAATTAACAACCCGTCTGCAGACAGTAGAATGCATACAGGTAGTGATATGTTTATTATATGTATGACTAGTTATCCTCTCCTAATGCAGGTTGCTTTGCAGTTCAGATTACTCAGCACGGTCCGTGGCAGAGCAAACTATGTGTGTACAGAGGTGGTAGAATGAGCCATTGGGCAAATGCCACCCGTGCCCCTCTGGATGACTCTTAAAACAGCCACATCACCCAACCAAATCAAACACATGACACAGCACATTTAAAACAGTATGTCAAGTGTGGGATCTGGTTTGGGGGTTGCGTTGAAAGGCAACCGGGTTGGGTCCTTCAGCCCTTTAATAGTGTACCAGATCTAGCCCTGCTCACATGGTTAGTGCTGGGGGTGGATGAGAGGTATTGATGAAGCCTGGTGCCTAGACTTCCATCAGCTTGGCCAAAAGGAGAGGATGCGAGCTATGTTTTTAAGATGGAATCTACAGGATTTGGCAACAAAGTGAATGTGAGGCTCAACAGTGAGGCCAGAGTCAAGTATGATGTCAAGACAGCGCGCTTGCAAGGATGGACTTATGTGGATACCACTAA
This sequence comes from Pelobates fuscus, assembly GCF_036172605.1. NCBI lineage: Eukaryota > Metazoa > Chordata > Amphibia > Anura > Pelobatidae > Pelobates > Pelobates fuscus. The sequence goes on from NC_086324.1 coordinate 75,432,712, forward strand.
CTTGAATGGAGAGTGAAAGAGGAGGATCGGTATTAGGAGGAGGAAAGACAAGGAGATCAGTTTTAGAGAGATTGAGTTTCTGAATGCGGAAGGACATCCAGTCAGAGATGGAAGAAAGGAAAGCAGTGACACGATGCAGGACAGCAGGGGAGAGGTCCGGGGAGGAGAGGTATATCTGGGTGTCATCAGCGTACGGGTGGTAGTGGAATCCAAAAGAGGCAATAGGTTTGCCAAGAAAGGCAGTATAAAGAGAAAGTAGAAGGGGACCAAGGACAGAGCCTTAGGGACTCCAACCGAGACAGGACGAGGGGAGGAGGTATCCTTGGAAAAGGAGACACTGAATGAGCATTGGGAGAGATAAGAGGAAAACCACTAGAGGACAGATTTACAGAGACCAAGTGATTAAAAAGTTGGAAGAAGGAGAGCATGACCAATGGTGTTAAAGACAACAGAGAGGTCAAGAAGAATTAGTATGGAGTAGTGGCCTTTAGATTTAGCTGCGATTAGGTCATTAGTAACTTTGATAAGAACAGTCTCAGTAGAGTGGAGAGGGTGGAAGCCAGACTGAAGAGAGCCAACGAGAGAGTTGGAATTGAGGAAGTGAGATACATGGGTAAAGGCAAGTCTTTCCAGAAGCTTTGAGGGAAAAAGGGAGCAGGGATATGGGAGGCACAAGACAAGGGGAGAGAGATCTGATAAGGTGAGATGGGACAGGATCGAGCGTGCAAGTGTTGGGGCGAGAGGAAAGGAGAAGCGCAGCCTCCTCTTGTTCAGTAGCCGGGGAGAAAGTCTGAAGGGTAGGAAAGGCATGATCTACGTGTTGTTGAGAAAGAGAACGGCATGGTGGGGAGAATTCTTTCCTTAACTGTTCAATCTTGTCGGTAAAGTAACATGCAAAGCTATCGGCTACAAGGTTAGTTTGGGGAGTGGTCACAGCAGGGTCGAAGAAGAGAGTTAAAGGTGTCAAAGAGATGTGTATATATATTTATATACCTGATGCTGATAAAAGACCCAGAAGGGGACTGAAACATCAGTCCATCCTATTTTAATTATCCTTCAATAAAGAATCTTAATTTTATCTTCACAAGTCCTTGAGTACCAGTCATACTCCTTTACTGGATATATCGTTTCTCCCCCAGACTTTAAGCACCCGGCCACTTTTACTAATAGCCTGAGTGCAAGAGAGAGAGAGAGAAGACATTTTCACTTTTAATATTGTTAGCATCTTCTGAAGTCACTATCTACCTTAAGCATTCACAGCTTATCATTATCAGTCCCACTGTTGGCAACAAATTACCTCTCTCATTCTTCCTAATAATAAGTGCAGAGGAACCCCACCCAGTGTAAGGGTCTTTGGGTACTAGTACTCTTCTTCCCTTCTTTGTGTGGCTCTCATACAGGTATGAGTGTGCTGCCCAGCACCCAGAATAGCTGTATGAGGGCCAAACAATTGTGAATTCCACATCCACAAGGGCCCAAGATCAGGGACAGATTGTCTTTTAAGTGTTTAATCCAACCAAAAACTGTGTTTTAATAGAACACTGTGCCAGCATTTTTCACCCTCTATTAAAATAACAAAATAAAGCAAATGTAATGATATGCTTCCTCTGTGTTTGTTAGTGACATCACAAATGGCATCCAACACATGTGCAACCCTACAACTAGCCTCCAAACACGTGTTTGGAGGCCACTTGTGGGGTTGCATGTGTGGAATGTTGCTTGTAATATTGTGTTCCTGTATGCCAAATGGGTTGTGTTAGAATTAGAAGTTTGCCTTGTCTCTTTGTTGCTACATAAGTAATTGTAATAATTGTGTGTGTTTAAGAAGGCTGTATGCAGTATTGCATGTGTGGGAAGGCTGATTGTGATGTGTGTGTGTGTTTAGGGAGACTGCATGTGGAATTGCATGTGTGGGGATGTTGCTTGTGGGATTGAGTGCATACAGTGAGTTTGAGTATGAGTTTGGATTTGACTGTTTGAAATGTGTAGTTTGCAGTGTAGTATGTGAGTGGAGAGGACTGTTTGTATTGCAGTGTGTATGTGGATAGAGGTTGTAATAGATGTCTGGTGGATACTGTGGCTGCAGTATGTATGTTTGTATGTATGGAAAGTAGGACTCAACTGTGTGTGTGGGGAATATAGAAGTTACAGTGTGTAAAAGGAGCATAGGGGCTGTAGTGTATGGGAGGGTAGGGGCGGCAGTATGGATGTGGGGGTATGGGCTGCAGTGTATGTGGGGGGTAAGGGCTGCAGTGTATGTGGGGTGGGTGCTGCAGGGTGTGTGGGGGTAGGGGCTGCAGTGTGTGTGGGAGGTAGGGACTACAGTGTGTGTAGGGGGAAAGGGGCTGTAGTGGGTGCAGGAAGAGATAGAGCTGTAGTGGTGCAGGAAGAGATAGGGTCTGTAATAGGTGAAGAGATAGGGTCTGTAATAGGTGCATAGGTGCTAAAGTGAGGCATATGGGCTTTAGTGGGTGCAGGGGGCCAATGGGGGTGATGTGGGTGCATGGGGGGTCGAAGGGGCTGTAGTGGGTGTAGGGGAAAACAGAGCTGTGGTGTAGTATCTTAGTTTTCATAAGAAGGTATAAATTGATCACTGGTGTTTAATGAAGCTCTTGTAGATAGATGCTTGCATTCTGGGTCAGATTATTATTACATAGTTACATAGCTGAAAAGAGACTTGCGTCCATCAAGTTCAGCCTTCCTCACATATGTTGTTGCTTTTGATCCAAAAGAAGGCAAAACAACTAGTTTGAAGCGCTTCTAATTTTGCCACAAACTAGGAAGAAATTCCTTCTTGACCCCCAAATAGCAGTCAGATGTCTCCTTGGATCAAGCAGCTATTACCCCACTAATTAGAAATTATATCCCTGTATGTTACTTTTTTAAAGTATTTATCCAATTGCAGTTTAAACATATGTAGTGACTCTGACAAACCACCTCTTCAGGCAGAGAATTCCATATCCTTATTGCTCTTACTGTGAAAAAAACCTTTTCTTTGCCTTAGATGAAATCTCCTTTCTTCCAGCCTAAATGTGTGACCACGTGTCCTATGTATAGCACTGTTTATGAATAGATTTCCAGATGAAGGTTTGCACTGGCCCCGAATATATTTGTATAAAGTTATCATATCCCCTCTCAGGTGTTGTTTTTCCAAACTAAACAGATTTAATTTTTTTAACCTTTCTTCATAACTAAAATGCTCCATTCCTTTTATTAATTTTGTAGCTCGTCTCTGGACTTTTTCTAGCGCCATGATATCTTTCTTTAGAAAGGCGCCCAAAATTGCACAGCATATTCAAGGTGTGGTCTTACCAGCGATTTATAAAGAGGCGATTTATATTTTCATCTCGAGAATTTATGCCCCTATTTATACATGCCAATACCTTACTGGCCTTAGCAACTGCAGATTGACATTGCATATTGCTGCCTAATTTGTTGTCTATAACAATTCCCAAATCCTTCTCGTGTGTGGTTATCCCTAACTCACTACCATTTAGTGTGTAAGTTGCTTGTGTATTCTTAACCCCGAAGTGCATAACTTTGCATTTCTCTACGTTAAATTTAATCTGCCATTTTAGTGCCCAGTCCCCCAATCTATCCAAATCCCTCTGCAGCAAAGCAATATCCTGCTCACATTCTATTACTTTACAAAGTTTTGTGTCATCTGCAAACACTGATACATGGCTTTCAATGCCTATTTCAAGATCATTTATAAATATGTTAAATAGAAGTGGTCCCAAAACAGAACCCTGAGGGCAGGGCCGCCATCAGGGGGTGACAACCATAATGGTTGTCACGGGCCCGGCGGCCCTAGGGGGCCCGGCCGCCCGGGCCCCAGGTGTGGGGCCCATTGGGTGGCCCACACACTTAGGGCCACCCGATGGGCCCTATATCTTCAGGGGTCCGGTCAGCGCTGTGGCTGTTGTGTATATATATATATATATATATATATATATGTATGTCTGTAAGTCAGTATGAATGTATGTCTGCATATTATTATGAACGTATGTCTGTGTGTATGTGTATATGGATGTCTGTATGCATGTATGTCTGTCAGTATGTCTGTATATATGCATGTATGTCAGTCTGAATGTATGTATGTATGTCTGTATGCCATTATGAATGTATGTCTGTGTATGTCTGTATGCCATTCTGAATGTATGTGTGTATGGATGCCAGTGTCTGTATGTCTGTCAGTATGTCTGCATGTATGAATGTATGTGTGTGTGTATGTATGTATGTCGGTGTCTGTATGTATGTGTCTTTATGTCCTCGTGCATGTGTGTCTGTCTGTCACTATGTATGCCTGTGTGTATGTCCCAGTATGTATGCCTGTATGCGTGTATGTCTGTTTCAGTATGTGTGTCTGTTAGTATGTAGCTGTGTCCTTTTGTATCAGTGTGTGTGTTTGTGTCTGTGTGTGTATTCCTGTGGGCGGTATTTGGAGGCGGACCCAGTGCAGTGGTGGATTCAGGGGGGGGGGGGGGCAACCGGGCAACCCCATACACACACACTGACCCCCATACACACACACTGCCCCCTATACACACATACTGCCCCCTATACACACACACTGCCCCCATACACACACACTGCCCCCATACACACACACTGACCCCCATACACACACACTGCCCCCTATACACACATACTGCCCCCTATACACACACACTGCCCCCATACACACACACTGCCCCCATACACACACACTGCCCCCCATACACACACACACTGCTCCCCATACACACACACTGCTCCCCATACACACATACACTGCCCCCCATACACACACACTGCCCCAGACACACATACACTGCCCCCCATTCACACACACTGCCCCCATACACACATTGCCCCCATACACACATTGCCCCCCCATACACACATACACTGCAACTGTCACACACACATACTGACACACACACACACTGCACCCCTGACATACACTGCAACCTTCACACACTGCCCCCCTCACACACACAAACTGCACCCCTCACACATTGCACCACTCACACACACCACTTCTCCTATGCCCTATGACAGCCCCATTTCCCAGCAGACCTCAGGTAAGTTGTCAAACTGTTCTTAAACGGTTTGACTACTTACTCTGGGAGGGGGTCCTGGCACTATTGGCACCATAACCACTACACTGAGCTGTGGTGGTTATTGTGTCTGGATTATTTAGTTAAATAATCTACAAGTGCCCCTCCCGAGATCAGGCTCTGGATCCGCCACTGACCCAGTGGGCATATTTGGAGGCGGGCCCCAGGGGGCCCAGACCCTGAGCTGAGTTAAGGGCCCAAAAATTTCTGGTGGTGGCCCTGCCTCAGGGACACCACTTACCACTTTTGTCCAGCCTGAAAATCTACCATTAATTACAACTCGTTGTACTCTATCCTTAAGCCAATGTTCTACCCAAGAACAAGAATATTCATCTAGACCAATTTCTTCCATTTCCCGAGACTAATGGTGTCCTTATAGGGCATTTTGAATTCTTTTATACCGTGGGGAAGTAATGGAAAGTCGCTATTCTGTGTATTTACAAAATATAAACTCATATTTGCTCCTAGAGCTCAATTTGTCAGGGGCAAAGTGCTAGAAACTGAATGTGGCACTTTATAATCTTCATTGAAGTTATGAACTCAAACAAAATTAGGGGCCTTATCAGGGCTGACCCAAGACATTGTGCTGTCTGCCTCCCACAAACACAGGCCAAAAGGCCTTACTACTTGTGTGAAGGGCTCATGATGGTATAGAGTAATAAGACCTTAATAAGTGTAGGATGGTATAAAAGTAGCCAGTCGGTTGTGGTGTGCCGGAACCGACGATGAGGTAGGCCTGTAAATAAAGAGGGCAACAATAGAAATTTCAATATTTAATACAAACCACCAAGATACATACTTTTAACAAGACATGTTCTGAAAAGCATTTCTTACTTCTTGTACAGGGTTAGGAATGTATCGTGTGTAAGCGGATGATTTCCAGCGCCCCAGTGTCTTGATAACATGAACCGGTATGTTTACACTGGAGGCTGTGGAGGCCGCTCCTATGCGGAAGGAGTGGCCTGAATAGTTAGCTGGCTTGAGTCCCAGCTGTGTTAGTAATGACCTGACGTGGGTCATGAAGGTGGTAGTAGTGAGTACTGAACCTCGTAGTACAAAAAGTGGTTGTAATGGCGGTGCCTTGTTATTCTCTGTATAAGAGTCCAGTATTTGAATGGGGCACCATCTGTTGTGAGTTGGATAGTACTTCTACTGGTGGTGCATGTTGATTGTTTTTGGAATGAGGTAGTGTCAGGATATAATAATCCATATGTTTGGTTAAGTGCGAATTGAGCAGGAGATGAGTGGATTGTGTTGTATTGATGGCGGTAAATTCTCTAGGTCTCAAAAACCCATAAAAAGCCACATAAATTGCTGTTTTGATGACTAGAGTTGTGCTGATGGAAAAGGGTTTTAGATCTAGTAGTTGTGATAATTCTTTAAAGATATGAAAATCTAGAGGAAGCCTCTGTGCTGTATGCAGGGGTTCGGATCTTTGTATACCCCTAAGGATGTTCTTAATTTGGTATGATGACATAAAACTTGAGTTGTTGGGTTGTAACGTTAGCATGTGATGTTGGATGCCTGTTAGATATAGTTTGATTGTGTTGTAAGAAAGTTTGAGTTTGATGTGGCAAAAAGAGGCAAAACCTAAAAATGATGTCATGATGAACGGTTGTAATATGTTGTGTTCCAAAAGGAATCTTTTAAATAAAATGAAAGCTCTGTCGTAGGTTTTCCGGGTATTTGTAGATAGTGCTAGTTGGGACAACGTTCTGCTATGTTGCATGATAGCGTCTAGTCCATTACTAGCTAATGGAACAGTGGAGTGGCCGTGGCTGTGAGCGCGGCTGACAGGAGAAGTTGATGAAAGGCCTGGAATTTAAAACGAGACAAATTATCAGCTGCCTCGTTACATATACCTGGAATATGAACACAATGCAAGAAGAAATTATGACATGCTGCCAACCAAGTGAGTTTCCTCAGAAATCTCATGATAGTAAGTGATTTGGATCGACCTTTGTTAATAATGTAACAGGTTGCTTGGTTGTCTGAGTAACACCTTACTGATGAACCTGTCCATAGATGTCCCCATGCCACGGCAGCCGCCACGATGGGATATATCTCAAAAAGAGCTGAGGTAGAGGAAAAACGCTCCAGGTCCTGAACCTCTGAAGGCCAGCTGCCCCAAAGCCATTCGTTCCCGAATATTGCTGCAAAACCTGTGGTAGACGCCGCATCTGACCAAACAGTAGGAGAGGTGTCAGACAATTGAGGGAGGAACATGCTTTTACCATTCCAGGTGGTTAAAAAGTTTCTCCACATGAGTAGGTCTGCCGTAGCTTGGGTATCTAGAGATAATCTGTGTGCATCATGTAGAAACCGTGGGAACATGCTGAGGAGACGTGAGATGAAAGCACGGCCTTGAGGTATAATACGCATGGCAAAATTGAGTGACCCCAGTAAAGATTGTAATTCTTTGCGGTTACAAGTGCGTAGTTGTATGTAGAGATTGATGTTTGTCAGGATGTTTTCTACCTTAGTGCGTGGCAGGCTAACTTGCATGTTGGCTGAGTCTAGCATGATGCCCAGGAATGTGATGACAGTATCTGGGCCTTCGGTCTTGGTAGGGGAGACTGGGACCCCCAACTGGTTGAATAGGCTGACGGTTTCTTTGAGGCTACTGGGAGGGGAAGAATTCTCCTCGACCAGTAGGAAATCGTCCAGATAATGTATGACTGTAGGGCATCTGGATATATTGAGTAGTAACCAGCATAGGGTTTCTGCAAATATGTCAAATATGGCTGGACTACTTTTAGAACCAAAAGTTAGGCGTGAGAAAAAGTAGTAGTTCCCTGCCCATTTGATGCCATGTAGGTGCCACAGTGTGGGGTGGATTGGTAATAGTTTGAAGGCATTTGTTATGTCGGTCTTGCTGAGCCATGCACCAACTCCTGCCTGTATGATAGCCGTAATGGCGTGATCTATAGTGGAATATTGCAGGGAGAATTCCCCCGATGGTATTAGGGAGTTAAGGCTAGGAGTGGTAGAGGTGTGTGGTGCCGATAAATCGATAATAAGTCTCTGCTTGTTGGAAGATTTCCCTGTGACAACCCCGATAGGGTTTGTCCTCCATGTGGTGAAAGGAGGGGATTGAAAAGGTCCCAATAAGAAACCTTCTGTGACTTCTTTAGCTATGAGTGTGTCAACAGCTGTAGGGTTGTGTTGGGCGGATTGTAGATTTGGACATTCCAGGATTCCTGAAGGCATATGTATGATACCCGTGTGGAATCCTTCTGATAGACCAGAGATTATGAAATCTACTAAATGTGTAGATGGATGCTGTGACAGAAATGTCGCAAGTAGGAATATGTTAATAGATGTTAGGTATTGTTTAGGATACATTTTATTGGGACACATGATTTTAGCATGTGCCCTGAAACATTTTGAGCATATATGCAATAAACGACAACCGCTGTAATTACATGTTCCAACATTAAAGTTATTACATATCTGGGATTTGCCCAGAAACTTGATAGGCCTTCCCAGTTTGTCTTTAGATATTTTCTCCATAGGACCAGCGGAGCTAGGTCCTTGCAAGTGGGTATGCTCGTTAGCAGTGGTGGGACAAACATTTGCCGAATGAGACATGGAGGAACAGTATGCACAAGCTGGCCTCCTTAGACCTGCAAAGTGTCTGCAGAAAATAACCGTGTCTATCTTGCTCCAGTTGGACCTTGTCCCGTACTGTGAGAAGGCGCCTGACACTTTCGCAGAAAAAGATCTATGGTAAACGTAGAATGCCGATCCACCATATTTATTGCCCAGGTCCACCAGCCTGTGCATATACATGTCAAATTCCTCATGCCTGTGTGGGTAAACGGCACATATGACATCCCGGTAGATGCCAAAGGCCAACACAAATTCCGGGATGGTGAGTTTCCTATTTAGGCGTGCATCCCTGGACTTGACCACCACAGAAATATCCTCATACGCATAAGTTTTATGCTCCACCACATCCTGGGAGGCAATTAGTAGTGAAGCTAAGTTGACATCTTTACCTTCCAGGATGTCTTTCTTAAGGTGCTCAGGTATCATATGGGCAGGGTTAACCTCCTGCTCGTCAGAGGTGGTGGCTGGAGAAACTCGTGGCAACTCGACCAGTGGCGGAGGGGTCGCAGTGGCCCACCCAGCCATGGTAAGGGCTGTGGTGACCGATTCCAGTTTCTCCAGCCTGGAGTTTACCTTGCCCATGGATGACATGAGGGATGTTAGCATGCCGTGTATATCTGTCGGGTTAGACTGGCTAGTCCCTTCCCCTGCATCAGTGTTATCAGTTGAGGCATGCAATAATTTGTACAGTTCCGCTTTCCTGGCAGTAGCGGGGAAAGGAATATGTCGCCTCCTGAGTTCGCTGGTTATGCGAGGGATTGTCCATGACCTGAACGATGCAGGACTAGCCATGTCTTCTTCCAGTGATGGGGTATTTGGTCTAGCCGGAGTGCTCGGGATGGAGAAATCTTCTACTCCTTCTTGAGACATACTAGATGAGAAAATATATCGTTAGTGTGTTGAACCTCAGGGGATGTACTGGCGGGCTGACTATGCCGGTTAAGGCGAAAAAATTAATCTTGTTCTTTGGTGACAGGTGAGACCCTGCTAGTTGCCAAGTGGTTAAGAGAGGCTCTATCTATGCGTTGGCGCGATGGGATATTGAGGCCACCCATCGTAGTGGCAGGAATAAATAGGCCTCTCGGTGACAATAAAAGAAAAACAGGGGAAGGGAGTGACAGGTGACGCCGTCTCTATACTTTGCGAGGCGGCTAACTCACGTGTGGCTCGAGGGGCGTTTGCCTCCGAAACGTTGAGGCGGGGTGTTGGCCTCGCGGACCTCTAAACTATAGGCAGTATGCCAAGAAGGGAGATACCTATTTGGGCCTATACCCCTGAATTGCCAGTACTCTATGTCCTATGTAGAGAGAACGTATGTGATACGTGAGCAGGCTTACGTACCTGGTAGTATGTATACGTATATGAGATGCGTCAGGTATAGAAAACCTGGATAAACCTAAATGGGTAGAAATAGATATGATAGTATGAGAATTGGATCCTGGGATACAAATTTAGACTAGATATGCTGTAGTTGATTTCTAACCGTATGTGCTGGAGGGGAAAATTTTGAGCATGGTAGTAACCTGCCTGATTTGTTATGGAGTATAACCGTAACGCAGGGATTTACCCTGGTAGTGGATGTGTATAATGTGTCTACATGGTGACCAAAATTATAAATATATATGGCCATGCTACTGTAGTATTCATGGTGCAGGGAGTTTTATGTGATTTATCCGGTATGGATTATATAAGCCTTGAGGTAGAAAATATGAAAATTGACCATATGCAGAAAAAGTTGACGTATGAGTGGTTGAACCGAAAGTGTGATTCAACAAAAAAGTTTGTGATGTTGGGACCGTGTTCTTGTATACTCGATATATCGTTTGAGTACATGCAGAAAGGTCAGAAATTGTACGTGCCATGTAATCGTGTGTACATGGTTGTGACAACATAATATTCAGAAATACCTTTAGAGAAAGCTTATCACATTTATGTACTATACCTGCTATCTAAATTAATGTGAAACATAAACTAATATATATAGTCAAAATAACATAAACCATAATGAGATTTAAATAACATATCCTATGGATTGTACATGAAACAGGTAAATAACCGACCTATATCTATATATACATATACAGGCTGTATGCTGTATTTCAAAGATATGAAACGAATAGTGATGTGAACGACATGAGCAAACTGCCGAAAGCATATATCGCATGAATGACCAGAAACTGTATGATACAGACATAGGCGAAATATATGTATATGAGACATGCAGAAAAACCGAAAGCCAGTCAGTTCGAATGAGTACGTATGATATGAGTAAATGAATTGAAACGAAGTGGGTACTTGGTGAATGAGTGAATTTCGTATAGAAACGAAAGGATTTTTTTAGCCGAAAGTGTAGCTGGCCGTAAAGTGTTAGGCCGTAAAGTAAGGCCCGTTTAACAGCGCGACGCCGTGGGAATGATCCAGGTGTCGAACTTACGATTTGGAAGTCACTAGGACGTAGACAAAGACCGGATTTGTGAGGAGCTGGACGGGCGGAAAACCTGTAAGGAATCCTGGACACAGCTACACCAGACGAAAACCGCGGGTTTTTTGAAAAGCACGATGGCGCCGCACGTGGACCGGAAGTGGATTCTCATGCAACGCTAACCTCGAAGGTATGGAGCCAGGTAAGGGGTGTCCCTTAAGTAGGGAAGGGGTGTGTCATACGCCCCTCCCACAAACACAGGCCAAAAGGCCTTACTACATATAGTGGAAAATTTTTCATACTTACCGTAATTTTCTTTTCCTGATAATTATTCATGGCAGCATTTATTCATGGGTTAGCTCCTTCCCTTACAGCAGAAAGGACAGGAATTAGAACTTTGAAACTGGTATAAATAGATCCTCCCACTTCCCATCAGGCAGTCTTTGTAACTAGCTTCACAACTCCTATAGTATACGGGTGGGAACGTAATGCTGCCATGAATAATTATCAGGAAAAGAAAATTACGGTAAGTATGAAACAATTTTCCACTTTCCTGACCATTATTCATGGCAGCATTTACTCATGGGGAATACCCAAGCAATATATATAGAGGGAGGGACAGAGTTCAAAAACAGCTAATAGCTATAAAACCATTATTGAGCTGTATAAATCTTAGAAGATTTTACAAAGCCAAACAAGAATCAATAGGAAATTGTCATAAAATCTGCTCAGACAAGATAATTTCCCTAGAGGCTGCAAGGTCAGCAACCTCCTGGCATTCAATATCTGAAATATCCTGAATAGTGATGTCCCGAACTGTTCGCTGACGAATAGTTCCAGGCGAACATCGCTTGTTCGCGTTCGCCACGGACGGCGAACACATGCACTGTTCGGTCCGCCCCCTATTTGTCATCATTGAGTAAACTTTGACCCTGCCTGTACCTCACAGTCAGCAGACACATTCCAGCCAATCAGCAGCAGACCCTCCCTCCCAGACTCTCCCACCTCCTGGACAGCATCCATTTTACATTCATTGTTAAGCTGCATTCTTAGTGAGAGTAGGGACAGTGTAGCTGCTTCTGATTTGATAGGGAAATTGATAGCTAGGCTAGTGTATTCAGTGTCCACTACAGTCCTGAAGGACTTATCTGATCTCTGCTGTAAGGACAGCACCCCAAAAAGACCTTTTTAGGGCTAGAACATCAGTCTGCTTTTCTTTTTCTGTGTAATGCAATTGCAGTTGCCTGCCTGCCAGCCTGTGTGTCAGGCTCACAGCATATACTGTGCCCACTTGCCCAGTGCCACCACTCACTCACTGGTGTCACAATAGCTTGCATTAAAAAAAAAAAAAACTTTTTTGACTGTAATATAATAGCAGTCAGTTTCCTTCACTAGTGTGCGTTTCAGGGCCTGCCCAGTGCCACCACTCACTCACTGGTGTCACAATAGCTTGCATTTAACAAAAAAAACCTTTTTGGACTGTAATATAATAGCAGTCAGTTTCCTTCACGAGTGTGCGTTTCAGGGCCTGCCAGGGCACAGTGTCACACCAGTGCAACTCATATCTGGTGTAACAGTAGTGTACATTTTTTTTAAAAAAAATACAATTTTGACTGTAATAGATTGAATAGCAGTTAGTTGTTGTCTGCCAGTGTGTGTGTCAGGCTCACAGCGTATACTGTGCCTACTTGCCCAGTGCCACCACTCATATCTGGTGTCACAATAGCTTGCATTTAACAAAAAACTAAACTTTTTGGACTGTAATATAATAGCAGTCAGTTACCTTCACGAGTGTGAGTTTCAGGGCCTGCCCAGTGCCACCACTCACTCATATCTGGTGTGCCAATAGCTTGCATTTAAAAAAAACTAAACTTTTTGGACTGTAATATAATAGCAGCTATTGTAGCTATTGGGACACCGCAGTGGAAGGTACCCGGAAGAAATTTATTTTCACAAAAGGCAATCCCCAACCTGTACTCGATTGTGCAAAAGAAAGTAATGGCATGTATGGCGCACAGTGTTGGGGCAAGGGTCCATCTGACCACTGATACCTGGTCTGCAAAGCATGGTCAGGGCAGGTATATCACCTACACTGCGCATTGGGTAAACCTGCTGACGGCTGCCAAGCATGGAATGCGTGGCTCTGCAGAGGAGTTGGTGACACCGCCATGACTTGCAGGTAGGCCTGGAGCCACCTCCTCTACTCCTCCTACTCCATCCTCTTCCATAACCTCCTGCTGCTGCATCTTGCTCCACATCAACGGCACCCCCCCAAGCACCCCAGGTACTATTCCACATCCCGGATACGGCAGTGTCACGCCGTCTTGGGTTTGACTTGCTTGAAAGCAGAGAGTCACACCGGACAAGAACTCCTGTCCGCCCTGAACGCGCAGGTGGAAAAGTGGCTGACTCCGCAGCAACTGGAGATCGGCAAAGTGGTTTGTGACAACGGAACAAATTTGTTGGTGGCATTGAAGTTGGGCAAGTTGACACATGTGCTGTGCATGGCACATGTGTGTAATCTGATTGTACAACGCTTTGTGCATAAGTACACAGACTTACAGGACGTCCTTAAGCAGGCCAGGAAGGTGTGTGGCTATTTCAGGCGTTCCTACACGGCCATGGCGCACTTTGCAGATATCCAGCGGAGAAACAACATGCCAGTGAGGCACTTGATTTGCGACAGCCCGACACGTTGGAATTCAACACTGCTAATGTTCGACCGCCTGCTCCAACAAGAAAAAGCCGTTAATGAATATTTGTATGACCGGGGTGCTAGGACAGCCTCTGGGGAGCTGGGATTTTTTTTGCCACGTTACTGGACGCTCATGCGCAATGCCTGTAGGCTCATGTGTCCTTTTGAGGAGGTGACAAACCTAGTCAGTCGCACCAAAGGCACCATCAGCGACATCATACCATTTGTTTTCTTCCTGGAGCGTGCCCTGCGAAGAGTGCTGGATCAGGCCATAGATGAGCGTGAAGAGGAAGAGTTGTGGTCACCATCACCACCAGAAACAGCCTTGTCAGCATCGCTTACTCGACCTGCGGCAACGCTGGAAGAGGATTGTGAGGAAGAGGAGTCAGAGGAGGAATGTGGCTTTGAGGAGGAGGGGGAGGCCCAACCACAACAGGCATCCCATGGTGCTCGTTGTCACCTATCTGGTACCCGTGGTGTTGTACGTGGCTGGGGGGAAGAACATACCTTCATTGAGATCACTGAGGAGAAGGGACGGGAAATGAGTAGCTCGGCATCCAACCTTGTGCAAATGGGGTCTTTCATGCTGTCGTGCCTGTTGAGGGACCCTCGTATAAAAAGGATGAAGTAGAACAACCTGTACTGGGTGTCCACACTACTAGACCCCCGGTATAAGCAGAAAGTGGCTGAAATGTTACCAAATTACAACAAGTCGGAAAGGATGCAGCATTTGCAAAATAAATTAAAAAGTATGCTTTACACAGCGTATAAGGGTGATGTCACAGCACAACGAGAATCTAACAGGGGAAGAGGTGAAACTAATCCTCCTCCTCCCACAACCACGCCAGCAAGTACGCTTTACAGACGTGTTGTTGATGGAGGACATGCGGAGCTTTTTAAGTCATACGCATCGCCACAGCCCTTCGGGATCCACCCTCAGAAAACGACTCGACCGACAGGTAGCAGACTACCTCGCCTTAACTGCAGATATCGACACTCTGAGGAGCGATGAACCCCTTCACTACTGGGTGTGCAGGCTTGACCTGTGGACTGAGCTATCCCAATTTGCGATAAAACTTCTGGCCTGCCCCGCTTCAAGTGTCCTGTCAGAAAGGACCTTCAGTGCAGCAGGAGGTATTGTCACTGAGAAGAGAAGTCGCCTAGGTCAAAAAAGTCTAGATTACCTCACCTTTATTAAGATGAATGAGGGATGGATCCCAAAGGGACTGACAGTGGGCGATACATTCGACTAAAAAAGGCCTGATGAGATGAGCTGCCTTGGGCTAAAAATGGTCCACACGCTGCTGTATTTTAGCTCTGAATGCCGGTTGACTTGTGTGACTTATCCGCCACCAACTAGGGTTCAAGCCGCAATGTTTTAGGGAACTTTCTGCCTGGGAAACAAACATCAATTTTTCTGGCCACTGCTACAGCAGTGGCTGTAACAATACCTAATTTTTCAGGCATGTGTACATGGGGGGTTGGGGGGGGGGGGGGGTAGTGGATAGGGTCCGGTAGCAGTCCTGTTTATGGGCCTGGTGGGCCATCGGGATGACCTCTGCGCCTGAATTGTGGTGATTGGAAACTTTGGTCCTGTCTTCTCTTCTTAGCTGGCGTGAACCAACTTTGTTTTTGGTTGGGGCCTTGAGTGTCCATATTCCCGGGTGGGGTATTCCAGTCTATGATTTGGGTACCAGGGAGGTCGAGGGCTTGAGTAAACGGTAGGACATCCAGTGGAGTGTTGATTATGATGTTGGTGCCTTTGTGAGACACGATCAGAGCGAAGGGGTAGCCCCAGCGATACTTGATATTTCTCTGTCTCAGAAGGTCGGTAATCGGCTTGAGCGATCTGCGAGCCTGGAGGGTGTACCAGGATAAATCTGGGTATATTTGGATCGGGTGATTGTGGAACAAAAGGGGCTGGGAGGTGTCCCTAAGCGCTTTGAGTATACTCTCCTTAATAGGGAAATGGTGAAGTCGGCAGATTACATCTCTGGGAGTGTCTATGTTTGAGGTTCTGGGCCTTAGCGATCGGTGAGCCCGGTCAAATTTGAGTTGTGTATCGCTGGGGGAGTTGAGGATTAGATTGAATAGTTCCGATAGAAGTAGTGGAAGATCTTCTCCCTGGGATCCTCCCACTTCCCATCAGGCAGTCTTTGTAACTAGCTTCACAACTCCTATAGTATACGGGTGGGAACGTAATGCTGCCATGAATAATTATCAGGAAAAGAAAATTACGGTAAGTATGAAACAATTTTCCACTTTCCTGACCATTATTCATGGCAGCATTTACTCATGGGGAATACCCAAGCAATATATATAGAGGGAGGGACAGAGTTCAAAAACAGCTAATAGCTATAAAACCATTATTGAGCTGTATAAATCTTAGAAGATTTTACAAAGCCAAACAAGAATCAATAGGAAATTGTCATAAAATCTGCTCAGACAAGATAATTTCCCTAGAGGCTGCAAGGTCAGCAACCTCCTGGCATTCAATATCTGAAATATCCTGAATAGTGATGTCCCGAACTGTTCGCTGACGAATAGTTCCAGGCGAACATCGCTTGTTCGCGTTCGCCACGGACGGCGAACACATGCACTGTTCGGTCCGCCCCCTATTCGTCATCATTGAGTAAACTTTGACCCTGCCTGTACCTCACAGTCAGCAGACACATTCCAGCCAATCAGCAGCAGACCCTCCCTCCCAGACTCTCCCACCTCCTGGACAGCATCCATTTTACATTCATTGTTAAGCTGCATTCTTAGTGAGAGTAGGGACAGTGTAGCTGCTTCTGATTTGATAGGGAAATTGATAGCTAGGCTAGTGTATTCAGTGTCCACTACAGTCCTGAAGGACTTATCTGATCTCTGCTGTAAGGACAGCACCCCAAAAAGACCTTTTTAGGGCTAGAACATCAGTCTGCTTTTCTTTTTCTGTGTAATGCAATTGCAGTTGCCTGCCTGCCAGCCTGTGTGTCAGGCTCACAGCATATACTGTGCCCACTTGCCCAGTGCCACCACTCACTCACTGGTGTCACAATAGCTTGCATTAAAAAAAAAACACTTTTTTGACTGTAATATAATAGCAGTCAGTTTCCTTCACTAGTGTGCGTTTCAGGGCCTGCCCAGTGCCACCACTCACTCACTGGTGTCACAATAGCTTGCATTTAACAAAAAAAACCTTTTTGGACTGTAATATAATAGCAGTCAGTTTCCTTCACGAGTGTGCGTTTCAGGGCCTGCCAGGGCACAGTGTCACACCAGTGCAACTCATATCTGGTGTAACAGTAGTGTACATTTTTTTTAAAAAAAATACAATTTTGACTGTAATAGATTGAATAGCAGTTAGTTGTTGTCTGCCAGTGTGTGTGTCAGGCTCACAGCGTATACTGTGCCCACTTGCCCAGTGCCACCACTCATATCTGGTGTCACAATAGCTTGCATTTAACAAAAAACTAAACTTTTTGGACTGTAATATAATAGCAGTCAGTTACCTTCACGAGTGTGAGTTTCAGGGCCTGCCCAGTGCCACCACTCACTCATATCTGGTGTGCCAATAGCTTGCATTTAAAAAAAACTAAACTTTTTGGACTGTAATATAATAGCAGCTATTGTAGCTATTGGGACACCGCAGTGGAAGGTACCCGGAAGAAATTTATTTTCACAAAAGGCAATCCCCAACCTGTACTCGATTGTGCAAAAGAAAGTAATGGCATGTATGGCGCACAGTGTTGGGGCAAGGGTCCATCTGACCACTGATACCTGGTCTGCAAAGCATGGTCAGGGCAGGTATATCACCTACACTGCGCATTGGGTAAACCTGCTGACGGCTGCCAAGCATGGAATGCGTGGCTCTGCAGAGGAGTTGGTGACACCGCCATGACTTGCAGGTCATACTCTTCCATAACCTCCTGCTGCTGCATCTTGCTCCACATCAACGGCACCCCCCCCAAGCACCACAGGTACTATTCCACATCCCGGATACGGCAGTGTCACGCCGTCTTGGGTTTGACTTGCTTGAAAGCAGAGAGTCACACCGGACAAGAACTCCTGTCCGCCCTGAACGCGCAGGTGGAAAAGTGGCTGACTCCGCAGCAACTGGAGATCGGCAAAGTGGTTTGTGACAACGGAACAAATTTGTTGGTGGCATTGAAGTTGGGCAAGTTGACACATGTGCTGTGCATGGCACATGTGTGTAATCTGATTGTACAACGCTTTGTGCATAAGTACACAGACTTACAGGACGTCCTTAAGCAGGCCAGGAAGGTGTGTGGCTATTTCAGGCATTCCTACACGGCCATGGCGCACTTTGCAGATATCCAGCGGAGAAACAACATGCCAGTGAGGCACTTGATTTGCGACAGCCCGACACGTTGGAATTCAACACTGCTAATGTTCGACCGCCTGCTCCAACAAGAAAAAGCCGTTAATGAATATTTGTATGACCGGGGTGCTAGGACAGCCTCTGGGGAGCTGGGATTTTTTTTGCCACGTTACTGGACGCTCATGCGCAATGCCTGTAGGCTCATGTGTCCTTTTGAGGAGGTGACAAACCTAGTCAGTCGCACCAAAGGCACCATCAGCGACATCATACCATTTGTTTTCTTCCTGGAGCGTGCCCTGCGAAGAGTGCTGGATCAGGCCATAGATGAGCGTGAAGAGGAAGAGTTGTGGTCACCATCACCACCAGAAACAGCCTTGTCAGCATCGCTTACTCGACCTGCGGCAACGCTGGAAGAGGATTGTGAGGAAGAGGAGTCAGAGGAGGAATGTGGCTTTGAGGAGGAGGGGGAAGCCCAACCACAACAGGCATCCCATGGTGCTCGTTGTCACCTATCTGGTACCCGTGGTGTTGTACGTGGCTGGGGGGAAGAACATACCTTCATTGAGATCACTGAGGAGAAGGGACGGGAAATGAGTAGCTCGGCATCCAACCTTGTGCAAATGGGGTCTTTCATGCTGTCGTGCACAGACTTACAGGACGTCCTTAAGCAGGCCAGGAAGGTGTGTGGCTATTTCAGGCGTTCCTACACGGCCATGGCGCACTTTGCAGATATCCAGCGGAGAAACAACATGCCAGTGAGGCACTTGATTTGCGACAGCCCGACACGTTGGAATTCAACACTGCTAATGTTCGACCGCCTGCTCCAACAAGAAAAAGCCGTTAATGAATATTTGTATGACCGGGGTGCTAGGACAGCCTCTGGGGAGCTGGGATTTTTTTTGCCACGTTACTGGACGCTCATGCGCAATGCCTGTAGGCTCATGTGTCCTTTTGAGGAGGTGACAAACCTAGTCAGTCGCACCAAAGGCACCATCAGCGACATCATACCATTTGTTTTCTTCCTGGAGCGTGCCCTGCGAAGAGTGCTGGATCAGGCCATAGATGAGCGTGAAGAGGAAGAGTTGTGGTCACCATCACCACCAGAAACAGCCTTGTCAGCATCGCTTACTCGACCTGCGGCAACGCTGGAAGAGGATTGTGAGGAAGAGGAGTCAGAGGAGGAATGTGGCTTTGAGGAGGAGGGGGAAGCCCAACCACAACAGGCATCCCATGGTGCTCGTTGTCACCTATCTGGTACCCGTGGTGTTGTACGTGGCTGGGGGGAAGAACATACCTTCATTGAGATCACTGAGGAGAAGGGACGGGAAATGAGTAGCTCGGCATCCAACCTTGTGCAAATGGGGTCTTTCATGCTGTCGTGCCTGTTGAGGGACCCTCGTATAAAAAGGATGAAGTAGAACAACCTGTACTGGGTGTCCACACTACTAGACCCCCGGTATAAGCAGAAAGTGGCTGAAATGTTACCAAATTACAACAAGTCGGAAAGGATGCAGCATTTGCAAAATAAATTAAAAAGTATGCTTTACACAGCGTATAAGGGTGATGTCACAGCACAACGAGAATCTAACAGGGGAAGAGGTGAAACTAATCCTCCTCCTCCCACAACCACGCCAGCAAGTACGCTTTACAGACGTGTTGTTGATGGAGGACATGCGGAGCTTTTTAAGTCATACGCATCGCCACAGCCCTTCGGGATCCACCCTCAGAAAACGACTCGACCGACAGGTAGCAGACTACCTCGCCTTAACTGCAGATATCGACACTCTGAGGAGCGATGAACCCCTTCACTACTGGGTGTGCAGGCTTGACCTGTGGACTGAGCTATCCCAATTTGCGATAAAACTTCTGGCCTGCCCCGCTTCAAGTGTCCTGTCAGAAAGGACCTTCAGTGCAGCAGGAGGTATTGTCACTGAGAAGAGAAGTCGCCTAGGTCAAAAAAGTCTAGATTACCTCACCTTTATTAAGATGAATGAGGGATGGATCCCAAAGGGACTGACAGTGGGCGATACATTCGACTAAAAAAGGCCTGATGAGATGAGCTGCCTTGGGCTAAAAATGGTCCACACACTGCTGTATTTTAGCTCTGAATGCCGGTTGACTTGTGTGACTTATCCGCCACCAACTAGGGTTCAAGCCGCAATGTTTTAGGGAACTTTCTGCCTGGGAAACAAACATCAATTTTTCTGGCCACTGCTACAGCAGTGGCTGTAACAATACCTAATTTTTCAGGCATGTGTACATGGGGGGTTGGGGGGGGGGGGGTAGTGGATAGGGTCCGGTAGCAGTCCTGTTTATGGGCCTGGTGGGCCATCGGGATGACCTCTGCGCCTGAATTGTGGTGATTGGAAACTTTGGTCCTGTCTTCTCTTCTTAGCTGGCGTGAACCAACGTTGTTTTTGGTTGGGGCCTTGAGTGTCCATATTCCCTGGTGGGGTATTCCAGTCTATGATTTGGGTATCAGGGAGGTCGAGGGCTTGAGTAAACGGTAGGACATCCAGTGGAGTGTTGATTATGATGTTGGTGCCTTTGTGAGACACGATCAGAGCGAAGGGGTAGCCCCAGCGATACTTGATATTTCTCTGTCTCAGAAGGTCGGTAATCGGCTTGAGCGATCTGCGAGCCTGGAGGGTGTACCAGGATAAATCTGGGTATATTTGGATCGGGTGATTGTGGAACAAAAGGGGCTGGGAGGTGTCCCTAAGCGCTTTGAGTATACTCTCCTTAATAGGGAAATGGTGAAGTCGGCAGATTACATCTCTGGGAGTGTCTATGTTTGAGGTTCTGGGCCTTAGCGATCGGTGAGCCCGGTCAAATTTGAGTTGTGTATCGCTGGGGGAGTTGAGGATTAGATAGAATAGTTCCGATAGAAGTAGTGGAAGATCTTCTCCCTGGGATTCAGGCATACCTCTTATGCGGAGGTTATTTCTTCGACTGTGGTTATCTAGGTCGTCAGTTTGTCTCTGTAGTGCTGCATATTGAAGACGGTGGGAATCAATTGTTGAGGCTAAGTTGGTGATTTGCGCCTGCATAACGTCTTTTTCCTCTTCTAGATCTGCCATGCGGAGGTTGAGCTGTTGGACGTCGGATCCCATTGCCTCCAATTTGGAGATGAAGGTCGCCTCCAATTTGCTCATCATCGTTTGAAGATCAGTTTTAGATGGTAAGTTCTGAAGGTCAGTTTTAGAAGGTAAGTTCTTTAGCATTGTTCTGATATCTGGTTCAGGGCTTGTATCCTGGGTGCTGTGAGAGCAGTCAGACGTGGCTGGGCTAACAGGTTGTTGCATATATTGTGGATCCGTGTCGGCCATTTTGCAGGCTGCATTTCCCGGCTCTGCATCTCTGTCCGAGTAATCCTTAAAATATTTGTTTAAGGAGCCTGATTTGGCTGTCGGAGATTTCCCTCCTTGTCCCTGAGTATTTTGATGTCTCTTAGGGTTGCCCATTGTGCAGTGTGTTCCCCGATTGCTTTGGATTGAATCCTGGATCTCTAGGAGCAAAATCAATGTGCGTCCATTAAGCTCCTCAGTAGGCCACGCCCCTACTAGATCATATATATAACATAATATAAGTAAAAAAATTAAATTAAAAAAATAATTAAAATTAAATAATTAAAAAATATATAGATGTGTGTTATTTCATTCTAACTGTATTGTGATATTAATATCAAAACAGTAAAAAGTATCCCAGCAATAATATCGTCCGTGTAAGTGCTGATTGTGCGTGAAAAATGCAAAAAACGTCACTTTTACTGGCGATATCATCGTTGTAATACATTTTACTGTTTTGAAACACTAATATTTGTGTTCAGCGAAGTCTCCCGAGTAAAACAGTACCCCCCATGTACAGGTTTTATGGTGTCTTGGAAAGTTATAAGGTAAATATAGTGCTAGCAAATTAAATTCCCTATACTTTCGGCCTTGGTTGTCAGCCAGGTCCCGCTAATTGTAATTAATTAAGATACCTAATTATGTAAAAATATTACATAAATATATATGTAGAATTAATATATGTATATATATATATATATACACGTATGTGTATATATATATATGTATATATATATATATATATATATATATATATATAAAATTAAAATATTTTTATTTATATATAGGTATGTATATGTATATAGATATATATATTATTTCGTTCTGCGTGTATTTTGATATAAATATATATATATATATATTAATATCACAATACAGTTAGAATGAAAACACACATCTATATATTTTTTTAATTTTTAAATATTTTTTTAATGTTATTTTTTAACGTATTTACTTTTTTATATTATATATAAAGATATATATAACAATAATTATATATATTTAATCAGTATCAGTCTATGTGTAATTTGATATTAATATATATACATAATTATATATATATTAATAGTAAAATACACCTAGACAGTGTATGTTTGTGTATATGTGTATATATATACTTAGATCATATATATAGTATCCAGTTGTACCCAGCACACACACTCACAGATTGTCAAAAAATGCCGGGTGCATTTCAGCCATAGCCAAAACATATAGAAAAATCTCAAAAATAAAGGCTTGCACTCACGGTCTGTTGTTAGTATTAAAACAATGTCCAAAAGCTTGCACTCCAGTATAGTCAGAAATTTATGGCCCGGTGCTTGTCGGCATCAATAATATATGTAGTAGTATGAAAAGCACTCCAAGGACTTCATATAAGGTGAAAATAAACTTAGCTTTTATTCTGCAACAACCAAGGTGATCGATCACCTTGGTTGTTGCAGAATAAAAGCTAAGTTTATTTTCACCTTATATGAAGTCCTTGGAGTGCTTTTCATACTACTACATATATATATATATATATATATATATATATATATATATATATATATATATATAATCTAAGTATATATATTTTTTTACACTTATTTTAATTTCATTTATTTTATTTCCAGCCAGCAGGGGGACTACCTGTCATTACAGTTAGTCCCCCTGCTGTCAATGCACCAGGCAGCTAACCCGGCCATGTGACTGTGAGGTCCTCGCAAGGACCTCACTCTCACATGGCCGGGGGGGCTGAAGGAGGACGGACGTGCCGCGGGGGGCTCCCTGTGAGTCCCCCAAACCGCGATCGTGTCAGGGTACCTGAGGTCTCTACCTCTAAAAGAGGTAGAGACTTAGTAGTTTATCCGTCCAAACGAGCTGTTTCCTTCGTTCCTCGCGGTTCATCCAGTCACTTAAACACCGACCGCGAGGAATCCACGTCCTTTTCTAGCGGGACGCTCAATACGTGACGTCATGACGCTATCACGAGCGACCTGTCACTCAAGTGTCCGATATCCAATCGGTACTTGTCAGAGGCGTGATTACCATCCGGAGCCAGGGTATTTAAGCTTACTTCTCACTTCAGCTCATTGCCCTGTCGTGGTTCTAGCTTGTCTAGTCACTCAGTGCTCTGGTATTCTAGTTTGCTCTATTGGTTTTGACTCGGCTTGTTGTACTACCCTGCTTATCTCTGTTATCCCTTGACCCGGCTTGTCTCTCGCTTATCTGTCTTCTCGTTCCCTCGACCTCGGCTTGTCTCTGACTATTCTCTATTACTCTCGGTACGTTAGTCCGGCCATTCTAAGGCCCGGTATACGTACCTTTCCACTCTTTGTACTCTGCGTGTTGGATCCCTGTCCCGATCCTGACATTACGACAGGGCAAATGGATCCTGCAGGTACAAACAGTCAGCTTGGTTCTTCTGATCCCAGGTTTGACGCCATGGAGCATAGGATGGATCAGATGGCTCTAGCACTACAGGCACTTTTGTCTCGTGCTAGTAACCCACCTGAGGAGACACGTACTCCTTCTATTTCTCCTGCAGTCTCAGGTCTAGAGGTAGCCACTGTAGGTGCTTCTTCCCGTATTACCCCACCAGTACGTTATGGCGGGTCACCGGAGAAGTGTCGTGGCTTTCTGAACCAGATTAGCATCCATTTCGAATTACAACCCCGCTCTTATCCTACAGATAGAGCGAAGGTTGGATTTGTTATTACTTTACTCATTGAGAAAGCTCTGAGATGGGCCAATCCTTTATGGGAGAATGATAATCCACTAGTCTATAATTATAATGCCTTTGTAGCTGCGTTTAGAAGAACTGTTGACCCTCCTGGTAGAAAGGTCAATGCAGCTAGATTACTGTTGCGCCTTAGACAGGACGATCGAACACTTGTGGATTATGCACTAGAGTTCAGGTCCTTGGCGGCAGAAGTTAAGTGGAACGAACAGGCTTATATAGATGTGTTTCTGAATGGGTTATCAGATGTAATTCTTGACGAGGTCGCTACTAGAGAACTCCCTGAGAATTTGGAGGATTTAATTTCTTTTATATCTCGTATTGATGAACGCCTAAGAGAGAGGCAGAACACTCGAGATAGGACCCGTAGACCCTCCTTTAAACTAGCGCCTACCTTTCAAAATTCTGAGTTCGAGGACTTACGTATTTCTGAACCTATGCAGATAGGCAGTACTCATCTCACAGAGAGGGAGAGACAGTACAGAAGAAGGGAGGGTTTATGTATGTATTGTGGAGTCAGAGGTCATTTACGCCTAAATTGTCCTAATCGTTCGGGAAACGCTCGCACCTAAGTTTCTCTAGAGGACAGGCCTTGGGTGTTTCTACTTTGTCCTCTATTCACAACTACAAAGAGTTCAGGCTTCTGTTACCCGTTTCTTTAAAGTGGGAAAAGGGAGTAGTCAAGACTATGGCACTAATCGATTCTGGAGCTGCTGAGAGCTTTATAGATCAGGGTTTTGCTGCCAAGCATGCTATTCCATCCCAGTTAAAAGAGACACCACTGGCTGTTGAGGCCATCGATGGTAGACCGTTACTTGAGCCTGTCATTTTCCGTGAGACCATACCGATTAACTTAACTGCTGGCATCCTACATAGAGAGGACATATCCTTACTGCTCATTTCGTCTCCGTCTATTCCCATAGTCCTGGGGTACTCCTGGTTGAGGAGACATAACCCTATTATTAATTGGGAGTCAGGGGAGATAGTTTCATGGGGACAGAATTGTCAAGAGAAATGCTTGCGGAAGGTCTCACCTCTCTGCTTAACCAACACCGCGACTAACTCTGACAATCCTACAGAGACACAAATTCCGTCTCAGTATCTAGATTTAAAGGCAGTGTTTGACAAAAAGAAAGCCGATACCTTACCCCCACACAGGTCCTTTGATTGCAAAATTAACCTACTCCCTGGTACCATGCCGCCCAGAGGTCATGTATACCCGTTATCTACGAAAGAGAACTCAGTTCTAGAGGAGTATATTCACGAAAATTTAGACAAGGGATTCATTAGGAGGTCCTCCTCTCCTGCCGGGGCTGGATTTTTTTTTGTTAAAAAGAAGGATGGTTCTTTAAGACCTTGTATTGATTATCGAGGCCTAAATAAGATAACCATTAAGAATGCCTACCCGATTCCCTTGATCACCGAACTCTTCGATCGTTTGAAGGGCTCTACAATTTTCACCAAGTTAGATCTCAGAGGGGCATATAACTTGGTGAGAATCCAGCAGGGACATGAGTGGATGACGGCATTCAATACTCGATATGGCCACTATGAATATACTGTCATGCCTTTTGGGTTATGCAATGCACCAGCTGTATTCCAGGATCTGATAAATGAGATTCTTAGGGAATTTCAGCAAGATTGCGTCATTGTATACCTAGATGATATACTCATACATTCTAGTGAGATTGAGACTCATCACAAGCAAGTCAGGAGGGTTTTGCACAAGCTTCTCCAGCATGGCTTATACTGCAAGTTGGAGAAATGTAGCTTTGATCAAACCCAGGTAACCTTTCTCGGCTATGTGATCTCGGGGGAGGGATTTAAGATGGATCCGGATAAGCTCCAGTCCATTCTAGAGTGGCCTTTACCCAAAGGCCTTAAAGCCGTACAGAGATTTATTGGTTTTTCTAATTATTATAGGCGCTTTATTAAGGGTTATTCTTCAATTATCGCACCTATCACCAATATGACCAAACAGGGGGCTGATACTAAGAATTGGACTACTGAAGCTCTTCTTGCGTTCAAAACTCTCAAGGAACTTTTCGCTTCCGCTCCAATTTTAGTTCACCCCGACACTTCCCTGCCTTTTCTACTTGAGGTAGACGCATCAGAGACTGGTTTAGGTGCTGTCCTATCTCAAAGGTTGGGTGTTGATAAACCATTACATCCATGTGGATTTTTCTCTAAAAAATTGTCTGGTACAGAGAGCAGATATGACATTGGTGACAGAGAATTACTAGCGGTTATCAAGGCTTTGAAAGAGTGGAGACATTTATTGGAAGGTACATTACATCCTGTTACCATTCTAACGGACCACAAAAATTTGTCTTATATCGGAGAGGCCAAGCGTTTGTCCTCCAGGCAGGCTCGTTGGTCGTTATTTCTTACCCATTTCAATTACGTTCTGACTTACAGACCTGGGTCAAAAAATTCTAAAGCCGATGCGCTATCTCGCCAATATGAGCCTTCTGCTTCAGTTGAACCACTTTTGTCCTCCATTGTACCCAAATGCAATATTATTGCTAATACCAGTCTCAAAATCCATTCTCCGCTACTTGACCAGATCTTGAAGTCACAACATCTGGCACCCGGAAACACTCCTGAGGGAAGAAACTTTGTCCCCCCTGAACTCCAACTGGAGCTCTTACCATGTTTTCACGAAAGTAAAGTAGCTGGCCATCCTGGTATTCGCAAGACATACTCTCTGATATCCAAGGATTTCTGGTGGCCTTCACTACGAAAAGATATTGAGGAGTTCGTCGCAGCTTGTGAGACTTGTGCTAAGACTAAACAACCTCATACATCTCCTTGTGGTCTGTTACACCCCTTGGACATTCCTGAGAAACCTTGGTCCTGCTTGTCCATAGACTTTATCGTAGATTTGCCTGCTTCCAAGAGACAGACTGTTATTCTCACGGTGGTGGATAGATTTACAAAGATGGCCCATTTCGTGCCATTACCTAAACTTCCGACTTCTCCTGAATTGGCAGAGATTTTTGCGAGAGAAGTTTTTCGCCTACATGGGATTCCTTCGGAGATTGTTTCTGATAGAGGTTCTCAATTTGTCTCACGTTTCTGGAGATCTTTTTGTTCTCAAATGGGAATCAAATTGAACTTCTCCTCTGCCTATCACCCTCAGTCTAACGGAGCTGCTGAACGCACCAATCAAAAGATCGAGCAGTATCTACGTTGCTTTGTTTCCGAACACCAGGACGATTGGGTCGGTTTGATTCCTTGGGCGGAGTTCGCACACAATAACCTTGTTTGTGATTCAACTCGCTCTAGCCCTTTCTTCATGAACTATGGCTTTCATCCTTCAATTTTTCCTTCGGTTTCCTCTTCTCAGGGGATACCGTCGGTTGATGATCATGTCGCCAACCTGAAGAAATTATGGGATCAGACTCGGCAAATTCTGTTACATAATTCCTCGTTGTTCAAGAGACACGCTGACAAGCATAGAAGAGCGGCTCCGGTCTTTGTTCCTGGGGATAGGGTGTGGCTGAGCACTAAGAATATTCGCCTAAAAGTTCCATCTATGAAATTTGCTCCTCGCTACATAGGTCCTTACAGGGTTCTCACTCGTATCAACCCGGTTGCGTATCGCCTTGCTCTGCCACCTGCCTTACGCATTCCTAACTCTTTTCATGTCTCCTTGTTGAAACCTCTTATTTGCAACAAATTCTCCTCTAAGGTTTCCTCACCTCGTCCTGTTCAGGTGGAGGGTCGGGAGGAGTACGAGGTCAGCTCCATCATTGATTCCAGAATTTCAAGGGGAAAATTGCAATATCTGGTCAACTGGAGGGGATATGGTCCTGAGGAGAGGAGTTGGGTACCTCAGGAGGACGTTCATGCTTCTCGCCTTCGCAGAGCATTTCACCTCCGCTTCCCATCTCGTCCCGGTTCCTTCCGCCCGGTGGGCGTATCTGAGAGGGGGGGTACTGTCAGGGTACCTGAGGTCTCTACCTCTAAAAGAGGTAGAGACTTAGTAGTTTATCCGTCCAAACGAGCTGTTTCCTTCGTTCCTCGCGGTTCATCCAGTCACTTAAACACCGACCGCGAGGAATCCACGTCCTTTTCTAGCGGGACGCTCAATACGTGACGTCATGACGCTATCACGAGCGACCTGTCACTCAAGTGTCCGATATCCAATCGGTACTTGTCAGAGGCGTGATTACCATCCGGAGCCAGGGTATTTAAGCTTACTTCTCACTTCAGCTCATTGCCCTGTCGTGGTTCTAGCTTGTCTAGTCACTCAGTGCTCTGGTATTCTAGTTTGCTCTATTGGTTTTGACTCGGCTTGTTGTACTACCCTGCTTATCTCTGTTATCCCTTGACCCGGCTTGTCTCTCGCTTATCTGTCTTCTCGTTCCCTCGACCTCGGCTTGTCTCTGACTATTCTCTATTACTCTCGGTACGTTAGTCCGGCCATTCTAAGGCCCGGTATACGTACCTTTCCACTCTTTGTACTCTGCGTGTTGGATCCCTGTCCCGATCCTGACAGATCGCTGCCGTGGGATCGCCGGCGACCGGGTAAGTAAAAAAAAAAACGGAGGGCGTACTATTACACCCTGCGGCATTTAGAGCCGCTTAGAATAGGGCGTAATAGTACGCCCTCTGGTTTTAAGGGGTTAACCCCATAAGGACAGAGCTTCAGAGGCTTGTCTTTCACTTAATGACAACAGCATTTTTTGCTGTTTGCGTTCAACTGCAATTTGCATTTTGCTAATTTATTGCACCGACGCATATTATATACCGTTTTTTAAAGGACAGAAAGGGCTTTAATTTGATGTAACACACACATATATATATATATATATATATATATATATATATATACACATAAATGCTTATTTATTATAAAAAATACAGAAAAATGCAAAGAAAATTAGGTTAAGGAAAGTGATTAAAAATAAATTAATTTAGTTATTCTGATTTACAGAATATATAATGTGTCTGGGATTTTAAGTTTTTTTTTGGTAGTTACAGGTCACAAAGCACAAGGAGTAAAATAAACTTTTAATATGGAGCGATTTTAGAATTTGGTATGTTTGTCTTGTAAGCTTAATAGCCATAAAAGAAAACAAAATTGCCACACAAAAGTACATATTTATATAAAGTAGACACCACAGGCTATTTACCTAAGGTTGTTTTGACACTTTCTACGTAGCCATTTCACCACCAACCTCTGCTAAATATTGGAGTAAAATTGTGTTTTTTGGGGGTTTTGGCACACAAACTATAAACCAAGAACTTCTCATGTGTATTTTGTAAAGTTGGTGTGTGCTATTCCTGTACAAAGTTTTATTTTGTGTTCAGTTACATCTGCTGAGTAAAATGACACCCCCATTGTATGTCTTTGGCACTATTTTGTGAAGCTACAGTGCCATATAGGAGACCTGTCCTTTTCAGTATTCACAGTAGAATTTTGACAGATTTAATGAGCCTATGCTTCTATTTGGGGTATTATAGTAGTTTGACTGTTCAAAAAAAAAAACCACAAAGGCCTACCATTTTTAAAAGTAGACACTCTAGGGTATCTCATAAGATGCATATTGTGCCTTAACATGCCCCCATTATTTCAACAATATATGCCAAAGTACGTGGTAAAAAATAATTTTGTGCATTTTTTACATAGGGATTGCATTTTTGCTGGGCATTTTGTATATTTCATATGTGCCACTAAGTTCAAACCCCCCAAATTATGCTCAGCTAAGTCTTCTGAGTAAAAGGACACACCCATTGTATGTCTTTGGCACTATTTCGTGAAGCTACAGTGCCATACAGGAGACCTGTCCTTTTCAGTATTCACAGTAGAATTTTGAGAGACGGATTTAATGAGCCTATGCTTCCATTTGGGGTATTATAACAGTTTGACTGTTCAAAAAAAAAACACAAAGGCCTACCATTTGTAAAAGTAGACACTCCAGGGTATCTCATAAGATGCATATTGTGCCTTAGCATGCCCCCATTTTTTCACCAATATATGCCAAAGTATGTGGTAAAAAATAATTTTGTGCATTTTTTTACATACGGATTGCATTTTCGCTGGGCATTTTGTATATTTCATATGTGCCACTAAGTTCAAAACCCCCAAAGTATGCTCAGCTAAGTCTTCTGAGTAAAAAGACACCCACAATGAATGTCTTTGGCACTATTTCGTGAAGCTACAGTGCCATATAGGAGACCAAGCCATATCATTTTTTACCGAACTTTGAATTTTGACGCTGGGCCTATGTACAATTTCCAAGCATCTTCACAGGTTTTAAATTCAAACTACCCCACAAAGGCCTACCATTTCTTAAAGTAGACACCCCAGGGTATTTCAAAAGGCATATTTTGAACCTTAGTGTGGGATCATTGTTCCGCTAGCTTGTACCAAGTGTAGTGGTAATAAGCGTTTTTTCTGCCTTTTTGACACACAAAGTGAGTTTGCACAGAATATTTAGCAAACCTTATGTGTACTACCACTGTATAATACTTCATATGTTGCTCAGCTATGTCTGCTGAGTACAAAAATACCCCCGTATGTACCTTTGCCAGGTATATGTGGACATCAGAGGGGCGCATTTGGGACACAGCCATTCCATTTTTTTCAAACTTTACATTTTTACGCTGTGCCCATGTCCCATTTTAGAGTATTTTACCAGGCTATATAATCCAAATACCCCATAAAGCCATACCATTTCTTAAAGAAGACATCCCAGGGTATTTCAAAAGGCATATTTTGAACCTTAGCGTGGGATCATTTTTCCGCTAGCTTGTACCAGGTGTAGTGGTAATAAGCGTTTTTTCTGCCTTTTTGACACACAAAGTGAGTTTGCACAGTATATTTTGCAAACCTTATGTGTGCTACCACTGTATAATACTTCATATGTTGCTCAGCTATGTGGTCTGAGTACAGCAATACCCCCATATGTACCTTTGCCAGGTATATGTGGATGTTGAAGGGGCACATTTAAGACGCAGCCATTCAGTTTTTTTCTAACTTTGAAGTTTTACGCTGTGTCCATGTTCAAATTTGGAGCATTTTAGATGGTTGGTTATTGAAACTTCCCCACAAACACATACTATTTATTAAAGAATACACCCTGGGGTAATTCAAAAGGCATATTTTGAACCTTGGCATGGGATCATTTTTTCTCTAGTTTGTTCCAGGTGTAGTGGTTTTGAGCGTTTTTAAATGTATTTTTTTTTTTTAACTTTTTAAACTATTTTTTTTTTTTTAATTCTTTATTTTTCGTTTGTGGTGCAGGATATTTGAGTTTCACAGACAGATGTGCACGTGAGTGCTCCAGTAACATTTTGAAAAAATATAGTTTAAATTTTGCACCAAATTTTGGGTCAAGCAATAACGTAATCAGAAATAACATCAACATATGGAACTGTGTATGCTGAACTATCTAGGTGTGTTCGTATGTTTTGTATACCCTCGTGAGTAGGGCGAAGCTGGATGTTTGGTGGCAGTACTTGCGGATTGCGGGTCTGTTGGTGTTGGCGCTCCGTGTGGACAATGGAGAGTTGGTGTAGTTATGATGTGCCTGTGTTGCGCCTAAGCCGTGTTTGTGAGTCTAGCTCTTTGTGTGGAGCTTAGTGAGGGAGTCAGTCGCAGGTGGTGCTTTCGCATCGATTGAGTACCCCTAACCAAGAGGGCAGCGGGGGGAGGGGAGGTTTGAGTGTGTGGACGCCAAGTGTGCGGGCACAGGTTGTGTTGATTCTTGTGGTGCTAACCATTTTGTGGCCCTCTAGTATGGGGTTAGTGAGCCTTGGACCCATGGTGGTGAAGCTTGAGTGTAGCGTAAAACGTTTGTAGGAAGTGTATTATAAAACAAAAAAAATAAATAAATAAATAAATAAAATTAAAAAAAAAAAAAAAGGGCAAATAGCAATATCAAACGCAATAAACATTAATGTCCAAACAGGAAGGGTTTTCCACTGTTGGGTTGGGAAGACTGGTGGTGTCAATTCACACCGGTCACGGGACGGGGTGTTGTGATCCGTTGTGTTCCGGCTCGGACAGGGCGATGTTCGCCGGGTCCCCGGCCGTCGTCTGAGGTCTGTGCTGTGTAGCATTCGCAGGTCTAGACAGTCCCAGGGTATCCAGGAGGGGTGTTGCTCCTTCTACTGAGGTCAGTACATGAGTGGTTTTATTGTGTGTTATCTCCAAAGTTCCGTTAGCGCCCCACCTGTAGGCTATATTCGCAGAGCGTAGCTGTGTGGTGATCAGTCCGTAGGATTTGCGCCACAGGAGGGTAGCTTTTGACAGGTCCTGGAAGAATGTTAATGAGGAGTTTTCAAATAGCAGTGGTGTCTTGCCTTTCAGCCCCGCCATTATTTGTATTTTGTCTTGTACAGAGACACATTTGAAGATGACATCTCTGGCCGGTGGAGTTTTTATGTGTGGGGCGCTAGGTAAGCGGTATACCCCGTCGGTCACGATTTTCCTTGCGAGTGAGTGTGGTAACACTGTATTCAAGAGGCGCCTGACATAGTGTGGTAGCTCGTCGGCAGAAATCGCCATGGGTATGCCCCTGATTTTAATATGGGAACGGCGTTGCCGGTCTTCTATTGTTGACATTTTAATTGTCAGGTAGGTTTGTTGTTGCTGAATTTGTCTGATGGTGTCTTCCATTTGGTTCATGTGAGTGTGCACTGTCACCACTTCTTCCTCCGTGGTTTTAACCCGTTCTGCGACTGTGCGTAATTCAGTCTTGAGGGTGGCTGAGTCAGCTGCCAGGAGTTTATGGATCTCTGCTAGGAGAATTTTGAGGTCTCGTTTGGTGGTTGGAGCTGAATCATCTGTGGGCTCCAGTGGACGTGTTTGTGGCACTTGTGAAGGCCCTGGGGAGTCTGGTCTGTGCAATATTATACTGTTTGCACTTAGCTGCTGCAGGGGCTGGGAGTGTACCTGGGAGTCAGAGTCCAGGCTGTCCGGGATTTGGGGCCTTGCAGGTGGTGGTGTCTGGAGGAGCTCAGGGGAGGCAGGATCAGGCTGTCTCATGCTGGGTGCCTTGTCCGGCTGTCTGTTCTGGGACAGGCCAGTGGGATTGGGGCTCTGATGGGCTGTGTCGGGCGCCCGGGCGAGGTCTGACCTGTCTGGCATGGTAGGTGGCTTAGAGGTAGTGGGCCGTTGTAGCATGGTCCCAATATCCCTGTCCCCAGGCGTACCTTGCGGTTTTTGGGATCGGCGTCCCATGGCTGGTGTGTGCGCAAGTATGGAGGGTAGTTCCCACGAATAGTCGGAGTCCCCGAGTTCCACCGGGTGTCCGCGTAGGATTTCCGCGAGGCCGGGGCTCGATGGCGTGAGGTAGGCCCCGTTTTTGCGTCTCCTCTTCTGTAGCCGTTGCGGCTGAAAAAAAGGCATCGGGTGGTACAGCTGACTATGCTTGTGCCCGTGCGGTAAGTGGCAAGGCTGGATGGGCGCTGGAAAAGGTGATTTTGTCAGGATTGAGTTTGGGAATTTGGGAGCTAAACGAAATGGCGTCCGTTCTGGTCTGGTAGCAGCTTTAAACTATTTTTTAAACTTTTGTTTTGCTTATTAATTTTGTTAAAGTTTCCTAAACTTTTTTTACTAACATTTTTCTAAGCTTTTTTTTTTACCGTTAACCCCTAACTAGCAGTAAGCAGCACTAACAGTAAATTCCCCATTTTCCCATAACTCCCACCCACCCGAGCTAGCAAAATATTTAATTATACAATATTTAAATTAGTTAATTAAATAAATTGAACCCCCAAGGGTTAAAAAAGAAATAAAAGTTAATCGTCAGGGGTTTAAAAAAAAATAGATCACAGTATAATACTGTGATCTGTATTTTGATCACTGTAGGCAGTGATCGACTGGCAGGGAAGGGGTTAATTTTTATTTGGACTGGGTAAAGGGGGGTGTTTTTTTGTTTTTTTACTTAATTTTTTAACTTTTTAAAGCTTATTTTAAAACTTTTTTTAACGTTAACCCCTAGTTAGCCTAACACTAAATCCCCCAATTCCCCACTAACTTCCGCCCTCCCCAGCTAGATAAATGTATAATTTTAAAATACTTAAATTAATTAATTAACTAACTGTAGTCAGTGATCAATTGGCAGGGAAGGGGTTAATTTTTTATTAAACTGGGCAAAGGGGGGGGTGGGATTTTAATTAAACTTTATTTATTTTTTTACAGGGGGCAGGATCAGCACTGATCCGTCTCCCTGCACTTCACAGTGAACCCGGAAGTGCAGGGAGGCGGAAGGTAAGTATACTGAGCACATGTGCTCGCTCTGACATGCTGTCAGAGCGGGCACATGTGCTGGGACAGCCCGATCCGGTGCTCCCGATCTGCCTCTAATACAGAGGCAGACCGGAGCACCATTAACCCCGCGATCGCCGCGATTGCGGCGATCTGGATTTAATTTTGCCGCGTGACGGACGAGGTCCGTCACTCGTCGTTAAGGCAATCCCCTAAGCAGTATGTTTCCTTATCTATTTCATTTAAAAACTGAAATAGAAAATCCACAGTAGGCAATAGTTACTTACCCAGTACAACAGTGTATTTGTATTTGCTAGAATTGGGCAGTGCTACATTTCAGCGCAAAACAGACCTTAGATCATTTGTATATATTAAATCTACCAATGCCATGTATAAAATGGGGTTATCTAATACTACCAACCTGTATACAGATTATATGAATCACATACATTGCAAATGTTTCTAACAGCACCTTATGCACAGATATATTAGTCACATATACTGAGTCTGTTTAAACAGTAATCATACATAGCCTACCTCTGCTATATACAGTGACACTATGCCTGCACACTGCACACGTATTAAGATTATATGAGTGAGATAAATTGAGGCTGTGTTTTAACATAACTTCATGCACATAATATACCACTCACATATACTGAGGTTGTGATTCACAACCCACACATAGAACCATAGGCGTGCACAGCCCATTGCATTAGGGTGTGCACCCTAAAGCACAAGCACACGCGGCGTATATATATATATATCTATATATATATATATATCTATATATATATATATATATATATATATATATATATATATATATATACACACACATATATATACACACACACACACACAAAGCTGTGTGTGTGCTGTGTGAGGGTGCTGTTAGTGTGATGTGTGTGTGAGGGTGCTGGTAGTGTACTATGTGGGTGAGGGTGTTTGTGTGTGCATGCTTGTGAGGGTGCTGTGAATGTACTGTGTGTCAGGGTGCTGTTTGTGTGTGTGTGTGCACTTGTGAGGGTGCTGTAAATGTACTGTGTGTGAGGGTGCTGTTTGTGTGTGAGGGTACTGGTAGTGTGCTGTGTGTGTGTTTGTTAGGGTCCTGTTTGTGTTTGTGAGGGTGCTGTTTGTGTAATGAGTGTGAGAGTGCTGTGTGTTTGTGAGGGTGCTGTGTATGTGTGTTGGTGCTGTGTATGTGTGTGGGTGATGTGTATGTCTGTGGGTGCTGTATGTCTGTGGGTGCTGTATGTGTGTAGGTGCTGTATGTGTGTAGGTGCTGTATGTGTGTAGGTGCTGTGTATGTGTGTGGGTGCTGTATGTGTGTGGGTGCTGTATGTGTGTGGGTGCTGTGATGTGTATGTCTGTGGGTGCTGTATGTCTGTGGGTGCTGTATGTGTGTAGGTGCTGTATGTGTGTAGGTGCTGTATGTGTGTAGGTGCTGTGTATGTGTGTGGGTGCTGTATGTGTGTGGGTGCTGTATGTGTGTGGGTGCTGTGTATGTCTGTGGGTGCTGTGTATGTCTGTGGGTGCTGTGTATGTCTGTGGGTGCTGTGTATGTGTGTGTGTACTGTGTATGTCTATGGGTGCTGTGTATGTGTGTGGGTGCTGTATGTGTGTGGGTGCTGTGTATGTGTGTGTGGGGGTGATTGTGGTGATTAGATTGGACTCATATAGCGGATGTACTGTGGGGGTAGGGGAACTGCTGAGGGTGGTAGGGGTACTTCGGGGGGTAGGGGAACTGTGTGGGGGGTAGGGGTACTGCTGTGGGGGAGGGGTACTGTGTGTGGGGGGGGGTAGGGGTTCTGTGGGGGGTAGGGGTACTGTGTGTGGGGGGGTAGGGGTACTGCTGGGGGGTAGGGGTACTGCTGGGGGGGAGGGATACTGCTGGGGGGTAGGGGTACTGTTGTGGGGGGTAGGGGTACTGCTGTGGGGGAGTAGGGGTACTGCTGGGGGGAAGGGGTGCTGCTGGGGGGAAGGGGTACTGCTGGGGGATGGTAGGGGTACTGCTGGGGGGGTAGGGTAAGGGTACTCCTGGGGGGAGTAGGGGTACTGCTGGGGGGATAGGGGTGCTGGCGGAGGTAGGGGTACTGCTGGGGGGTAGGCGTACTTCTGGGGGGGTAGGGGTACTGCTGGGGGGATAGGGGTGCTGGGGGGAGGGGTACTGTTGTCGGGGGTAGGGGTACTGCTGTGGGGGAAGGGGTACTGCTGGGGGGTAGGGGTACTGCTGGGGAGCAGGGTACTGCTGGGGGTGGTAGGGGTACTGCTGTGGGGGGGAAGGGGTACTGCTGGGAGTGGTAGGGGTACTGCTGGGGGGATAGGGGTGCTTGGGGGGGTAGGGGTACTGCTGGGGGGGTAGGGGTGCGGGTGCTGTGTGTCAAAATCCCCCCCCTCCTTCTTACCTTTAATGAAGAAGGGGGGGGGCGGCACAGCCATCCCTGGTGGTCCGGTGGTGGTAAGCACTGCAGGGGGAGGGATCTGTGAATCAGCTCCCCTGTTGTCCTGCGCGATGCTGTGTGGAGCATTGCCATGGTAACGCTCGGCAACGCTCCACACAGCATCGCGCGGGAGGACAGGGAAGCTGCATCACAGATCCCTCCCCCTGCCTCCTGACCCAGAAGCAGAGTAGGCACCTGCCGTTTCGGGCAGGCAGGTGCCTACTCTGCATTGATGGTGAACCCATGGCCGCGTGCCCACAGAGAGGGCCCGGCGTGCCACCTGTGGCACGCGTGCCATAGGTTCGCCATCACTGGTCTAAACCATCCATTCTAACTTCCTGATTATCCAATAACTGTGGAATGTCAGCAGGTTCCATTATGGCCCTGTTGTAATGTCACGATTCTGGGAACCAAACACGCTAACACACACACAGAAAAGGTGCAGTACCGGACCTTAGAGTGGCCGGGCTAAGCACACAAAGAATAGTCAGGAGACAAGCCGAGTAAGGGGAACCAGAAGACAGAATAACGAGAGACAAGCCGAGGTCAAAGGGTAGGAGAAAGTCGCAAGGTCAGATAAACAAGCCAGAGAGTACGTAACCAGAGATAAACACAAGTAGAACAGCAATACTAGAAAGCAAAGACCACAACAGGGAAGAGAGAGACAGGAAAGGTAAGTATTTAAACCCATTGCTTAACTGTGATTGGATAATTTCCAGAGTTAACAATCACACGTGGGAGATATCTATACCTCCCACTGTGATTGAGGCACTGTGCCTTTAACGCCGGGTCAGGTGGCTGACCCCGGCGTTTACAAAAATGGGCAGTCTCCCAGCGTGCAGCATCATGCATGCTGCCGCTGGGGGACGAAGAGGAAGACGCGAGCGGCATCCGAGGCTTGGAGGATGCCGCTCGCCGAGCGCACGAGGAGAAGGGAACCGCGGACGGCTGGAGGGTGAGTGCCGCAAGCGGACTGCAGCCTCCCCTTGCAGCCGCCCACGGGATCCTGACAATATCTTTACCAGAAGCTCAAGGAAGCAAGGTGAATGGCTAGTGTAGGACCCACCCAAGTGGTTTGCCTTGATGTGGCAGGTGGGCATTCCCTCTAATGGCTATTGGAGTAACTAAATAACCTCCATTTGTTTAAATATACATAGGTATTTGAGAAAAAAGCGCAGGTAATTTTTTTTTTCTTTGGTTTTTACTGTATGTATTGAGGCTGATGTGTACTATGGTCGTTGCTGCCGCACAAGAGTAGTGGGAGTTTGAGCGCAAGACTTTTTTTTTGTATTTGTAGAATTTAATTCTGCCTATGCCTTTTATATTTTTGTTTTGGAATGCTCTAATACAAAGATTTTCACACAAAAAAGTGACATGGAGACTTGCTATTTTAGCACAACACAGAAAAAAGGCAATGATGTGTAAAATTAAGTAATTTTATACATAAGAAAATAATGCATGCATTCCAAAGAAGTGCATGTGTGATGGCAAATGTGATACCTTTTATACATACCTATGAACCATTGCTGAGAAATGCATGTTCCGGATCTGCCCCAAATTACCTTTTTTTCCTCTACTATGTAACTCCGGAGTCATAGACACATAGAATGTCCAGACCAGATTCCTTTTGGATTGAGCACCCTGCCCCGCCACCCAGCTTCAGATGCCGCTTTGGAGGTGACCACAGGAAAGTATAAATTTGATGAGTTTTGGGATAGTAATGTCACTTTAATTATAATTTTCATTTGGTATAGAGCAGCTATATGATATGCTGTGTGAGTATATACATCAAACCGCGATCCCTTTAATTGTTTAGTTTTGACTATCACATTAATTTAGCATTATATCATTATTATTATCATTATTATTAATAAAGAGCCAACAAATTCAAATTGCACAATGGGTAGACTAAAAGACATGTAGTTGTAACAAGATGAGTTGGATGCACAGGAACAAAGGGGTTGAGGGCCTTGCTCAATGAGCTTACATGCTAGAAGGAGTGGGTTATAGTGATCCAAAAGGTAAGTGTAGGGTGGAATACTATGTTGCTAGAAAAGTATTAACTGAAGGCTTAGTGGGTTATTTAAAAAAAAAAATGTTTATGACAGTTGCGGGAGAGTAATTAGGGTGTGGGGAAGGAACGCTGTTACCAGTTTAATTGATACACTTTCCTGAAGAAGTGAGTTTTTAATGATTATGTTAAAGGAATGGACACTGGGTGAAAGTCTAACAGAGAAGGGAAGGGAGTTCCACAGGAATGGTGAAGCCCTAGAGAAGTCTTGAAGGTGAGCATGAGAGGTGGGAATACAGACAGAGGATAGATGTAGGTGTTAGGCAGAGCTTAGGGGCTAGACAGGACATATTTGTATATTAGGGATGATACATTTCTTATTTATTACTCCTGGTTCAGTTTACACAGAGAGCACTATTGTTGTTGTTTTTCCTGGATTTTATGGTCCTCATAACTTTTTTGACATGCGTTTTTCTGGATTTGTTTTTTTTTGTTATTCTGTCTTTCACTGTTAAAATACACCTACCATTAAAATTATAGATTGATAATTTCTTTGTCAGTGGACAAACTTTCCAAATCAATTCTTAAGTACTACTCATATTTATGTATTGTAGCGAGACAACTGCTCCACAAGGAATTACACCCAACTGTGTTTGTTTATTAAACGACTCCAATTTCTATTGTAACTTTGCTGTGGATATGAATATGTAGATATTAACTTTATTCTACAATATGATATCAGTTCCACTAGATAGCTTTTATTTATTCTAAGCAGTAGCAGTAATGCATGAAATTGATTGACTAAAGAAGATATGTATTAATCCCCCTTTCCTCCCCATTAGCCCTTTAGCTATTATGGCTTTTTAAATCAAGTCTTTTTCACTACAGTACCTGTTGTATTTCTTATCTATTTTTGTTATAAAGTTGTGCTGTTTTATTATTTTTCTGACAACAAAAAGGACGTATTTTGTATTGCATGAGCCTTAGAGCTAATTCAGATACTTCAGTGTTTCATTTTGTTAGTTTTAGTTGTGGGTTACCCCCCGGGTAACGTTCCCTTAGCACACCATTAAGTACATCTCTGTAAAGGCTCTAATACATGTATAAAATCAAATGCTTTTGGTGTTGTGACAAAAAAACTACAAAAAAGCTACACAAATGTATACATATGTAGAGCTGTAAATTATCCTGCTTACATAGTAATCTGCTGTTTTAAATATATTACACATTTGAAAACAAAAGGAAAGTTGCAACACCATCTCTTGCTCTTTGTAGTTTTCCCAAACCATTAGTTCTCCAGCCTCATGCTGATTTGCAGGCTAGGACACAGTAGTGTTTGATATGGACCTTAATGAGGGCTGAATCAGACCCATCTCCTATAATGTCACAAAACCTGTAGAGGGAGATCTGGGTCAGCATAATGAAAAACAAACATGCTTTCATACAAATAACTACACACTACAAAAAACCTGCGTAGTGACAGTTCTATATAACATTTCTATTTGAATTGTCCTGCAAGGAGCCAAGAACCTAGATTAGTCCCAGTCTGTCCTTGTCTGATATACGCATACCTCCCAATTGTCCCAGGGTTAATGTAACTCTC
Source organism: Pelobates fuscus (assembly GCF_036172605.1). Lineage (NCBI taxonomy): Eukaryota > Metazoa > Chordata > Amphibia > Anura > Pelobatidae > Pelobates > Pelobates fuscus. The sequence goes on from NC_086324.1 coordinate 75,473,216, forward strand.
GTGCAAAAAGGAATTGCTGGCATTTCGATTCTTGACTGCCCTTATGGGTAGGATCAGCCTGATGTAGAAATGGTGTGGGTGCTCTTTGTAATGGCACAAGTGAGCAAAAACGTTTGAGACCTGAGCGAGGACTAACCGAAAGTCAATCTACTGACTTTATCTAAGCTTTTATCCGTTCTATGTTTTTGATGCAAAAATTCTGTTTCTGTTGCAATCCCCTTTTTTGTATCCCAATGTTCATCTTTTCTAGGAGTCCCGCATTGTTGGCAGATTATTTACTAAAGTGAGAATTGTCAAAAATTCAACATGAAAATAACTTCTCTAATTTTTAAGTTTGCATTTTGATAGACATTTCCGAATAAAAATATTGTGTACCTAATAAAGCTATAACAAACTTTCCCCTATTAGACTTGTGCATTCACTGTTTGTTGCATATCTCCACCATTCAGGTTTATAGCTAAACACATTGCTTGCACAATGGTCAAAACATACTTGATTCAGAGTTTTGCACAGATAAAAACCACACACACACACTATTTCAGACACTATTTTAGACTCTATCTTTTTCTCATTTTAACTTTTTCTCACTTCAACTGTGAACCAAAGTGTGGGAATCCACACCTAATGTACTGAATGTACTGAAAACTATATACATAATATTTCTATTATGTATTTACTTGGCACTACAATGATTGGCCAATTTTTGCTCATTACAATTGTATCCAAAAATACTATTCATTGGATAAGTTGAGGAGTCAGTTGAATGAATTTGAAGTCCTGAACTAAGTCAGATTTTTTTTTTTTTTTAATTGGGGTGGGGGGTTGTTTGGCTGAATTACTTTTTTCCCACCGTGCACAAGTCTATACTCTTTACATCACCTCTGTTGAAGATGCATCAGGAATCGGGGGGCTTCATTTTTATCATGTTTCAGGAACTCTTGATAGAAGTATAAAGACTGGAAAAATCCTATTATTTCTTCAACAGACATGTCAAATACAACGAGTATGTCCGTAACCCTGTAAGAAAATACATGTAATTTTAAAGAATGCCATGTATCATACGAAGCAATGGCTGGGTATGGGTACATGATTCTAAATGCTGACTTGGACCATTCAAATAGATTTTTGCAGTTTACATTTTAAAAAGGGTTTGGTAAATATTGCAAATACATTTGATACAAACTAGTGAAAACAATAAGACATTGGCAACAAAGTGGAAATGTCCAAATTGGGCACAAAGTGTCAATATTTTGTATGGCCATCATTATTTTCCAGCACTGCCTTAACCCTCATGAGCATGGAGTTCACCAGAGCTTCACAGGTTACCACTGGAGTCCTCTTCCACTCCTCCATGACGACATTACGGAGCTGGTGGATGTTAGAGACCCAGCGCTCCCCCACCTTCCGTTTGAGTATGCCAGACAGATGCTCAATAGGGTTTAGGTCTGGAGACATGCTTGGCCAGTCCATCACCTTTACCTTCAGCTTCTTTAGCAATGTAGAGTTTGTCTTGGAGGTGTGTTTTGGGTTGTTATTATTTTGGAATACTGCCCTGCGGCCCAGTCTCCGAAGGAAGGGGATCATGCTCAATACATGTTGGCCTTCATGGTTCCCTCAATGAACTGTAGCTCCCCAGTGCTGGCTGCACTCACGCAGGCCCAGACCATGCCACTCCCACCACCATGCTTGACTGTAGGCATGACACACTTGTCTTGCCTACAGTCAGTGGTTGCCACCACACACGCTTGACACCATCTGAACCAAATAAGTTTATCTTGGTCTCATCGGACCACAGAATATGGTTCCAGTAATCCATGTCCTTGGTCAACTGTTTGCTGGCTTTCTTGTGCATCATCTTTTTAGAAGAGGTTTCCTTCTGGGCCGAAAGCCATGCAGACCAATTTGATGCAGTGTGTGGCATATGGTCTGAGCACTGACAGGCTAACCCCCCACCCCTTCAAACTCTGCAGTAATACTGGCAGCACTCATATGTCTATTTCCTAAAAACAACCTCTGGATATGACACTGAGCATGTGCACTCAACTTCTTTGGTCGACCATGGCATAGCCTGTTCTGAGTGGAACCTGTCATGTGAAAGCACTGTATGGTCTTGCCCACTGTGCTGTAGCTCAGTTTAAGGGTCTTGGCAATCTAGCCTGGCCATGTTTATCTAGAGCAACAATTCTTTTTTTCAGATCCTCAGATCCTCAGAGAGTTCTTTGTCATGAGGTGCCATGTTGAACTTCCAGTGACCAGAATGAGAGAGTGTTAGAGCAATAACACCACATTTAATACACCTGCTCCCCACTCACACCTGAGACCTTGTAACACTAATGAGTCACATGACACTGGGGAGGGAAAATGGCTAATTGGGCCCAATTTGGACATTTCCACTTAGAGGTATACTCACTTTTTGGTTTAGACATTAATTTCTGTGTGTTGAGTTATTTTGAGGGGACAACAAATTTACTCTGTTATACAGGCTGTACACTTACTACTTTACATTGTAGCAGAGTAGCATTTCTTCAGTGTTGAAAGTGCAAAGATATAATAAAATATTTACAAAAATGTGAGGGGTGTACTATATGAAAAATATATATAGCAAAGTACTGCCAGGTTGATACATATAAATAAAAATATATATACCAACAGAGTTGTGGTGGGGGAAAAAGTGTGAATGAAAACCTCTTCCACCTGTAGTAAGTGGATAGTTAATACATTGCTAAACACAAATACACACACCAGGCAAGCCATAAGACTTGCTTTTCCCACATAAATCTCACTTTAACAGTGCTCTCACTACTGCAAGGGATTCTGATATATATTTAGCAAAGTACTGCCAGGTTCCTACAGTACTTGCAGTAATATTGCTCTGAACTCTTTGTATAATCTCTATACCGATGACCATATTGTCTACAACACCACTGAACTTCTCTAAAGTGTATAGCCAGGTTCTGCTATACTGCCAGGTTCCTGATAGACTTTAAGCAGAAGTCCAATATATACATCACCAGTCTTGCTGTGAAAGTGAGACAGGCCTTACTTTATCACACACTTTACATTCATATATTATAAAATGCATTTTAAGTTGTGTTAATAATTTGCAATATTATACAGTATATAAACATATATATATATATATATATATATATATATATATATATATATATATATATATTATATTATATTTTACAGCTTACAGCAATGTAAGTTGTAAAAACAAAGTTAAATGGCAAGGTTGCCTAGATGACATGTAAACAATATTGTGGTGAAGCTTGGATGCACTTGGTTGTCAGACCAACATGTTAGCAGTGCTTTGTATAACATGAGAAGGCTTGGAATGCTAAATTGCCTAGGTAGCTTATGCAAAGTGCCGTGCAGGAGATGAGACTCTGATGAAGTTGTCAAGGCAACATCAAACTAGTTTTCTAGTTTTCAAGGAGGCTTGAAAGCTTGAAATAGAACTTACATGAGTTACTCATATACAGTTCAATACTTTTATTATAAAAGATAATCAAACTTAATGGAAATTTGGTGATTCCACCAACTAAAGTTTTCCTTTGATAACTTTTCTATTAGTGTATTTATGAACATAAATGCAGTATTAAATCAAAAAGAGTAATTTGACTTGAACTTAAAGCGGCATTGTCATGCCGAACTTACCTTTCCCCAATCGATTCCTCTTCTCTCCCTCTCTCGGGATCTATTCTTCATTTCTTCCCATATAATCTAGTTTTCTTTAAAACATAAGACAAAGTAGGGACTACTGTGTCTTATGTATTTTTACTACATTTTCCCACAATACTCACCCTTTCCTCCGTGATCTCACAATGCCTAATTTCACTATTCCCGAACGTCCTGTCATTTAGACAGAACGCTGGTGAAACCACCGAATTTCATTCTAATAGAATGAGAATAGTTTGTTCATTCATCTTAGGACGATATTCGGTACTTTTAGGTCGATTCAAAATTTCATTTGAATGAATGAAATTTTGATCTGATCTGTGCTGCGGAATGCATCTTGCAGCTGCTTAGTAGATTCCCATGGTATTAGGGAGCTATCTATTAAAAGGCTGAAATACCAAAATTGGTCTTTATGCCTACTTTAAAGCAAAATTTACTTAGTATTAGTAATTAATCTGCCCCTACTCGCAATACCGCGATAGGGGCATGTCTACTACACAATGAGCAGCCTCTGGCTGCTCACTGTTGTAAAAAATAAATAAAGCACCCCCCAATAAATTGCCCCATCTATTAACTAGCAGGGGTGGACATAGTGTTCCCCCCGAGCCCCCACCTGTGCACCGCAGGGCTATTTAACTAAACGAGGGACATAGGGTCCTCCTTGGCCCTCACCCATGAGCAGCGGGTGGGAGCAATAAAGGACAATGGGGGGATACCTATTGTCCTTCCCCTGGCCCCCAGCCATGAGCGGCGGGTGAGGGCCCTAAATGAAAATTGGGGGATGACCTATTGTCCTCCCCCCAGCACCCACCAATAAGTGACGGGTGGGGACCCTAAATAACAATGGGGGAACCTATTGCCCCCCCCTTACCCTCACCTATGAGCGGCAAGAGGGGGCCCTAATTTAAAATGGGGGGACCTACTGTCCTCCCCCTGCCCCCACCCACGAGCGGAGGGTGGGGGCTCTGAAAGACAATGGGGAAGACCTATTTTCCCCCGGCCCCCCTGGGCCTCACCATGGGGACTAAATGTAAAAATACCCTGCTCTTTCAGGTGACTACCATCCTCACCCTAAAAATGGAAGGAGGGTGATGGTGAGAGGGAGGGGATGATGGTGTGAGGTAGGGGTGGTAATGGTGTGAGGTATGGGGTGATGGGGTGAGGAAGGGGGTGATTGTGTGAGGGAAGCGGGTGATGGTGAGAGGGAGGGGGATGATGGTGACAGGGAGGGGGATGATGGTTAGAGGGAGGGGGTAATGATGTGAGGGAGGGGGGTGATGGTGTGAGGGAGGGGGTGATGGTGAGAGGGAGGTGGGATGATGGTGTGAGGGAGGGAGGGTGGTGGTGAGGGGGAGTGATGGTGTGAGGGAGGAGTGGTGATGGTGAGAGTGGGGGTGATGGTGAGAGTGGGGGTGATGGTGAGAGGGAGGGGGTGATGGTGAGAGGGAGGGGGTGATGGTGAGAGGGAGGGGGTGATGGTGTGAAGGAGGGGGGTGTTGGTGTGAGGGAGGGGGGTGATGGTGAGAGGGAGGTGGGGTGATTGTGTGAGGGGGGGAGGGTGGTGGTGAGAGGGGGGTGATATATAACATATATGTTAAAGTTGATAAATAATTACACAATACCAACAGGCCCTGGATGATGACTAATGGAAACAAATATTTGTTTTCATTAGACAACATCCATGACCCTCTGGTATTGTGTAATTATTTATCAATCTTAAAAGTAACTTGATATAACCTGTTCTTACCACTTGTCTTTTAATGGTTTAGGCATTAAACACATCTTCGTACTGGCGAACCATAGGATTGCTCTTTTCCCTAAAGTATTTGGATAATCTTGACTGTCATCTTATTTATGTTATACTACACTTTGTATTTTTTCCTTATGTGCATGTTATGTTAGTATATTATATTTTAAATCTGTATATTTATGGATGGAAAATCATTCACCCTCCTTTTTTTAGTTTTTATCGCCTATCCCTCCCTTCCTTAACAATGCTGGATGGAAATCTTTTGTCATGTGAGTCCACAGTCGAGGAGATCGTGGGATTAATCCTGTTGCCGGATGCCTTGATGCCTGAGGCAGACCAGCAGAAGCAAATAGCGATGCTGCAGACCATGTGATCACTGTTAGAAAAGGAAATGCAGGGAAACAGCGCCTTCATGGAATGTCCTCAAATCCAGAAGGGGATGGATCAATATAAGGAATAAGAGGAGAAAGCAGAATATAGTGTAGTATTTAGGTATTTAGGCAATTGTAGATAAAACAAAATGCACTTACAATTTTCTGGAGCCTATGTTTGGCTCCAGATGTATGCACCTGGAGGATACAATCCCCATTTATGGATATGTAGATGGTCTCAGTAGTATGTTGGGAGGCATCTTCAGTAGTTGTGCAAATATTCTTTTTCAGTTCACCACAGTGTAGCGGTCGGAAGTCATTGGTATACAAAATGCAAATATAAACAGAATCTAGTATTCTCTTTGTTATTAAATAGATAAAAGGATAAAAAAGGAGGTTGTGACAGATCCCCTGTCCATGGATTATCATTTTCTTTTACTTGGTTTTGTATACGAACCACCCTCATACAGACTGAACAACTTGGTTCGTATATCGAACTATCTTCCAAATTGATTGACCACCCAGTGCTGCTCATTAACCTGGCTTACCTCTTTTCACACTTTCGAAAACCACAATTACCAACATTCGAAGTGGTCGGCTGGGTGGCCGTCGTTCGTGTGGTCGAACACAAGACGGCGGCCATCTTTACTTCACGGGGCCAGCAGTGTTTGGTCGCTGAGTGTATGGAACTAAAATCGGCCACTTAACGGCGCAAACACCGTTGGGGCTTCCAGCCCCACACATGTTCAGTTTAATTGGATTCCCTTCAGCGGTGTTCGGTAGAACTAAACTCCCGAACGAGGGGCACACGACTGGCCCTCAGACAAAAATATACTTTCGGTATTTTTTGTTATATTTTGATATTCTTGAAAGACACCTATACCTCTGTGGCGTTTCGACTATATTCGTCAGATCTGAGCGCATTTTGGGGGCGCTCGGATCCAAGCTATCCGGGGATATAGTATTTAGGGGGGTACCACTGTCCAACCTGCGGGTGTCCCCCTTGGGGGTGGTCCGCAAGCAAGAGGTAGGGAAATACCGCCTCTGCCATCATCTATCTTACCCAAAAGGGGCATCCGTCAACGATGACATTGCCGGGGAGCTGTGCTCGGTCTCCTACGCATCATTCAACCAAGCAGTCGAGTTGGTAAAAGGGGCTGGGCGGGGGGGCAGTGATGGCCAAGGTGGATGTGGAGGCTGCATTCCAGTTGTTACCAGTGCACCCAGCAAGTCATCACCTGCTGGTTTGCAGCAAGGGGAGTGCCGTCTCCCAGTGGAGAAACTCATGGGGCTGCGAGAGGCAGTAGCGACAGTCCGGCAGTTGCGGAAGGTCATGTTGATGGAGCTGCAATCACTGATTGGGAAGCTCAATTACGCGTGTCGGGTCATCCCCATGGGGCGGATATTCAGCCGGAGCCTTGCCAGGGCCACGGCTGGGGTGCGGATGCCGCACTAGTTCGTGCAGGTGTCCTCATCATTGAGGGCGGACCTGGGGGTTTTGGACACGTTCCTGGAGCATTTCAATGGCATGGTGTTCTTCAGGCGGGAGGCAGTGTCAGCGGCCGAATTGGAGCTGTTTACGAACGCCTTGGGTAGCGTGGGATTTGGGGCATACTTTGGCGGGCGGTGGTGCGCGGCACACTGGCCAGCTGCCTGGCTAGGGAGCCCGTTGGTATGGAACTTGGCCTTTCTGGAGCTGTTCCCATTAGTGGTCACCTTGTCGCTCTGGGGTGCACTCCTGAGCGACAGAAAGGTGGTCTTCTATATGGATAATATGGCAGTGGTGCATGAGGTTAAAAACCGCCTCGGTGCCAGTGGTGCACCTGCTGTGGAAGATTAAATTGCTCTGCATGTCCCTCAATGTGGTGTTTTGCGCGCGACACATGCGTAGTGGCTGATGCTCTGTCTCGTTCGCAGTGGTCCCGATTCAGGAAGGAGGCGTCCGGGGCACAGGAGACCGGGGAAGACTGCCCGGTGGAGATGTGGCGGCTCAGGACCTCCTGCTTGGGGGACTGCTTAGGGCATCATTGGCCCCGGGTACCTGGATGGCATATTGTAAGGTTTGGGATGCATGGGAACGGTCACTGCAGGGCTTGGATAGGGTCGTGGCAGGTGGCACTGATCTGGATGCGTTGCTGTGGTGCACATTTCGTCTGCTTAGGAAGGGGTCCTCCCCGGCGGTAGTGGATAGGCACATGGCTGCGCTGGCGTTCTGGTTCAAATTGCGCTAGTGGGTAGACTTCACTAAGCACTTTGTGATACGTCAGGCACTGAAAGGTTTACGGAAAGGCAGCATGACCCGGGACGCCAGGAGGCCGGTTTCCATTGCGCTCCTGGAAAAATTGGTCAGTTCCCTCAGGGACATCTGCTTCGACGTCTATGAAACGGGGTTATTCGAAGTGGCCTTTTTGCTGGCCTTCTTCGTCACTTTCCGGATCGGGGAGCAGGTTATTGCTAACAGGGCGAACCAGGGTGGGATACTACTCTCAGACGTGTGGTTGGAGCACGCAAGGGTGGTGATTTACCTTGCCCGGTCTAAGACCGACGTCAAGGAACGTGGTGTCGAAGTAGTGCTGAGTGCATTTCCAGGATCCCCCTTGTGCCCGGTGGCTAGTACATCTCGTTATTTTTTCCAGAGACCAACGATTCGTTTTTAGTGCACAGGGATGGTTCCTCACTTTCCTGTTTCCAATTCCTCTGGGTTTTCAGTTAGGGCTTAGCAGGCTGGGCCTCTGGCCGAGCCAGTTTGGGACACATTCGTTCAGGATAGGGGCCGCGACAGAGGCTACACGGTTGGGGCTCAGGGATGAGCTGGTTAAAAAGATCGGTAGTTGGGAATCGGTCCGGTTCCAGTCCTACGTTCTCCCCCAATGGGGTCCACCTCTCAGATGTTGGGTGGGACCTGTTTAACTTAGGGTTGCAGGAAGGCTTGGCCAGGGCATTATTTCTGCGGTGTGGTGGAGCTCAGACGGCTTAAGGATTCAAGGTCTGAGCTTGTGGCGTGGTGGGGTAAGGAACATTATGGATAATGGGCGTTAGTAAAGAGAGGAGTAAGGGGAGTTAATTCATTGGTTAGTTGATTGGTTAAAAGGGTACACTGTTTGTACATGTTTTGGTAGGTTTTGAGTCCGTTGGGGGCTCAGAACCTCGGTGATGTTTCGAGTCCATTGGTGGCTCAGAACCTTGGTGGTGTAGGGGTATCTAGGTATACCCCTACCAGGTTAAATTGATCAATGTTGGTATGTTACGTTATATTATATGATTGTTATATATTGGAAATGTATTATGCGGTGGGTCATTACCTTGATGTAAATATGGGAAAGATGATACGAGATTGGGGTGTGTGGCAGGTTATGACCCTTATTTATATATATATATATATACATGGTGTGTTCAATAAAAACATGGCAACATTTAATTCTTTGTGTGTTATTAGTTTAAGCAGACTGTGATTGTCTATAGTTGTGACTTAGATGATGATTAGATCACATTTTATGACCAATTTGTGCAGAAATCCATATCATTCCAAAGGGTTCACATACGTTTTCATTATTGTTATATTTATTACTATTAAAACTGTTGACAATTTGACCCATAACTCTGAGTGTCATTGTTTTATTGGGTGGGTTGGGTTCAAGTCATATATCCCTCCCCCTGCCCATATGGCGACTATGCACCTGTCATGTTGTATGTCAGAACAATCTTTTTCTGAATCGGCAGCATTGCTTAAAAAATATCCATGTCCAGTGACTGTGTTTGATCCAGAGCATAATTTGGTATCTTTAATAAATGTTTCTGATTTCATCTCAAAACTGCTCAGTTCTTTGTCTTTACTTCAAAGGACTTGTCTGAGACTTTACACAGCACACAGCACTACAGCTTCTGTCCAGGTCTTTACGGCATGCAGCATTTGTACATTCTTTTGTCAACTTTTGTTTCCTTATTAATTTTTATTAATTTCTTCTTTTCTATGTAGGAAATGTGCAAGTTTCTCCTTAATGACACTGTGTCAAAGTCAATTGTGGAAGCTTTGTCTTTATCTAATACCCAAAAAACAATTATGCTGGAGATGTGTCCTCTCCAAAGGTGTTGCATGATAATTAATCAAAACTACGTGTGGTTCTTCACTTGAGGGACTAGCCTTTTAATAATTTTGACTCTGCACTCAGCTAATCCATTCCTTTGAGGATATTTGGGACTTGTGAAGAAATCCAAGTTCTTCAGAAAATGCCTTTACATGACCTGCAGGGGAACTGAGGTCCATTGCCTGTTTTTATTATTGTAAGGAAGCCAAACTGTGAAAATATAGCTTGTAAATTCCTGCATACCTATTGGGATGATGAGTAAAAGTCCAACATTTTTGCGGATGATACTAAGATATGTAACAGGGTTGATGTTCCAGGATGGATAAGCCAAATGGCAAATGATTTAGGTAAACTAGAAAAATGGTCAGAGTTGTGGCAACTGACATTTAATGTGGATAAGTGCAAGATAATGCATCTTGGACGTAAAAACCCAAGGGCAGAGTACAGAATATTTGATAGAGTCCTAACCTCAACATCTGAGGAAAGGGATTTAGGGGTGATTATTTCTGAGGACTTAAAGGTAGGCAGACAATGTAATAGAGCAGCAGGAAATGCTAGCAGAATGCTTGGTTGTATAGGGAGAGGTATTAGCAGTAGAAAGAGGGAAGTGCTCATGCCATTGTACAGAACACTGGTGAGACCTCACTTGGAGTACTGTACACAGTACTGGAGACCATATCTTCAGAAGGATATTGATACCTTAGAGAGAGTTCAAAGAAGGGCTACTAAACTGGTTCATGGATTGCAGGATAAAACTTACCAGGAAAGGTTAAAGGATCTTAACATGTATAGCTTGGAGGAAAGACGAGACAGGGGGGATATGATAGAAACATTTAAATACATAAAGGGAATCAACACAGTAAAGGAGGAGACTATATTTAAAAGAAGAAAAACTACCACAACCAGAGGACATAGTCTAAAATTAGAGGGACAAAGGTTTAAAAATAATATCAGGAAGTATTACTTTACTGAGAGGGTAGTGGATGCATGGAATAGCCTTCCAGCTGAAGTGGTAGAGGTTAACACAGTAAAGGAGTTTAAGCATGCGTGGGATAGGCATAAGGCTATCCTAACTATAAGATAATGCCAGGGACTAATGAAAGTATTTAGAAAACTGGGCAGACTAGATGGGCCGAATGGTTCTTATCTGCCGTCATATTCTATGTTTCTATGTTTCTATGTTTCTATTATGTACATATAAAACACCTATAAAAAGTGGAGCGCTAAAATGGGGTATTCCTGAGTTTGGCAACCTATTGGGATGATGAGTAAAAGTCCAACATTATGTACATATAAAACACCTATAAAAAGTGGAGCGCTAAAATGGGGTATTTTACCCTTTGTTAACAGTGATACATAGGCAGACGAGCAGAAAAAATAAAAAAGACAAATTATAGTGCAAATGTTACAATGTCCACAAGTGAGGTATAGCTTAAATAACTGGGAAAACTCACATAACACATAACCTGGTAACAATAAGGCTCAATATTCGCACAGGTTTGCCTTTGTAGATAGCAACACACCTCTCTTCTTATGAAACACCTCACTCAAAAGTGGGAAGAAAAAAATGCAGTAATAGTGCACATATCTAAACCACTCCAATATAAACAAACAAGCTGGATATGCTCACCTGGATAAGAGCCAGGGCCGGTGCAAGGATTTTTGTCTACACAGGCAAAGATACATTTTGCCACCCCCAACATTTGTCTATAAAAGTAGAAAAAGAAAAAATGCTCAGGCACTTGCTGTGTTGAAATGTAAGCAGGATTTTAACCCCTTAAGGACCGGACTTTTTTTGCGATGTTGTACATTTGCGACCAGGCATCTTTTTGACACTTTTGTGGTGTTTGTGTTTAGCTGTAATTTTCCGCTCTCTCATTTACTGTTCCCATACAAATTATATATTGTTTTTTTCAGGACAAAAGGGGCTTTCTTTACATACCATTATTTATATAATCTCATGTAATTTAATTTAAAAAAAATGAAAAAATATGATGAAAATTTTTTTTAGTTTTATGTGAAAAATCTTTTACTCATCTACAAAAGCGAATGAAAAAAAATGCTAAATAGATTCAAAATGTTGTCCTGAGTTCAAAAATACCCAGTGTTTACATGCTTTTTGCTATTTTTTTGCATGTTATAGGGCTATAAGTACAAGTAGGATATTGCGGTTTCAAAACATACATTTTTAAAATGTATCAATAGTGGCATTGTAACACTATTATCTGTCATAAATTGCTAAATAACACCCCACATGTACATATTTTTTTAGAAGTAGACAACCCAGGGTATTCAATATGGGGTATGTCCAGACTTTTTTAGTAGCCACTTAGTCGCAAACACTGGCCAAAGTTAGCGTTCATATTTGTTTGTGTGTGAAAAAAGTAAAAAACGAAATTGAACGCTAATTTTGGCCAGTGTTTGTGACTAAGTGGTTACTAAAAAAGACTGGACATAACCCAAGGTATTGCAAACGGGGTGTCTTCTTTTGCAAATGGTATGCCATCATGGGGGTAATTCTCATTCCTGGGCTACCATACGCTCTCAAAGGCAACGTAACCAACCTGGCCATTTTCAATGTAAAAATATTTGACCCATATATTTGACCCTGTAACTTTCAAAAACGCTATAAAACCTGTACATGGGGGGTACTTTTATACTCAGGAGACTTTGCTGAACACAAATATTAGTGTTTCAAAACTGGAAAATGTATCACGACAATTATATCATCAGTAAAAGTGCTGTTTGTGTGTGACAAATGCAAAAAAAGTCACTTTCACTGACAATATCATCGCTGTGATATGTTTTACTGTTTTGAATCACTAATATTTGTGTTCAGCGAAGTCTCCCAAGTAAAACAGTACCCCCCATGTACAGGTTTTAGGGTGTCGTAGAACGTTACAGGGTAAAATACAGTGATAGCAAATTAAATTCTCTGGACTTTCGGCCTGGGTTGGCAGGCAGGTCCCTTAAATTGCAATCAATAAAATAACTTCATTATGTAAAAATATTACATAAATACGCACTTAGAATTTAAATACATATGCATATTTATATATTTGAAGTCTACGTGTATATTTATATAATTATTTATGTAATTTTGTATATGGACATATGAATAGTTCGCATTCTTTTTATTTATTTATATATACATAGATATATATACAATTTCATTCTAAGTGTATTTTGATATAAATATATATATATATTAATATCAAAATACAGTTAGAATAAAATTTCGTATAGATATATAATTTTTTTTTTTCGTATTTTATAATAATATATATATACAATATATAGTTATTATATATATTATATATATATACGTGTGTAAATTAATTATAAGTGTATTTTTATATTAATATATGTACATATTAATATAAAAATACACTTAGCATGACATTATATATATGATATATAGACATATATTATATAGGTATGATATATGTCTATATATCATATATATATACACATATATAATAATAATTTTTTTGTATTAACTTTCACTTTAATTTTTTTTTTTATTTTACAGTTGCAGGGAGACTGCCTGTCAGCACAGACAGTCCCCCTGCAGGCAGAGACTAGGACACCTATTGTGACCATGTGGTCGCCCTGTTGGGCGATCACATGGCCCCAGGGGTCCTAAACCGCCATGGGGAGACTGTCTGGGCTGCAGGCAGTCTTCCCACACCGGGAGCACCGCCGATCGCCGCCGGGGGAACGACGGCGATCGGGTAAGTACATTTTAAATTTAGGACGGTTCAGGACCGTCGTCAGTCGGCAAGGGAAAAATGCCGATGACGGTCCTGAACCGTCTAGCGTCCTCAAGGGGTTAATGGAACATCAAGTGCAAAACAACGTACAGCAAAGTGAATACTTTTATACAGTGCAAAAACAAGTGAATAATCAATTACATCAATTAAAAACACATTACAAAACTCATTATAGCTTTCTGCAGTTATCTCTACGTGGATGGAAAAAACAAGCAGTACATGTGACAAACTCCCCTTTTCAAATGAGTTTGCCACGAGCTCCTGGAGGAGCCTTGCCAGGCTCCTGCCCACAGACTATGATCCTTGCAGGGAAACCTGTAAAAGACTAGCAAACTTGACCGACTGTTAGCAGTGATTTTCCTGGAACTGTTTTGGGCATGGGGCCATGCTTGCGGTCGGTCAAAACTATGACTTCCAGGAAATTCCTGAACCCCTGAACCGATCTCGGTGGTTTTTGGATATGTTGTTCACCCAGATCGGGGCTATTAAGGGATGTAACTTTATGGGGATATGTTGGATTTTGGGGTACTTTCTGAACTTTGTGAAAATGTGTTTTTTCTGCCTGGAGATAATTGAGTTACTTACAGGACTTTACTCAGTTATCTCCTAAGCAGAGGGGAGGGATTGTGTGATGTACAGGGGCGTGTCACAGACTATATGTTTGTTCTGATTGGTTTATGTCCTTTGTGTTCCTGTCCCCCATCAGGTCCAGGGGGTGTTCCTCTGGCCTGGAAAATTGTATAGAAGGCCAGTGTGTCCCATTAAACTTACACTCCAAAACTGTGTGTCGTCCAGTTATTGGAGGGAAAGAAGAGTTGCTCCTATGTCTGCTGTTCCAGCTTGCATGAGATTCAACTGGGAAAGTCCTTGTAAGGACTAGAGCTAATTCTCCATTCGGTTCCAGAGTTCCCAGGACTGAGTGTCTTCCAGTGCCTGGAGGTGTCAGAGCTAATTTTCCCTTCGGATCTAGGAAGGAGGTGGCGGTTCCATGGCCCCAGTCAAGCTATGGTGACTGAGGGCAAGAAGTGCTGTGGTTTGTCCCCTGTTCCAGCTAGGAAGTGGTCCTTTGGCGGCAGGGCCAGATTAAGATCCCAGTGGACCTGGTGCTGACAATTATGATGGGGCTTAATTACAGAATCTTATCGACCAAAAACACTAAAACAATCATACCTCCCAAGCGTCATGTATCTGATGGAGTTGGTGTTGGAGGGGAACTCAAAGAATGCAGCTATAAGAAAACACATACTCTATGCTAATCTCTTTATCTAATTTATGCTTTCATCATTCAAGTAAATCCATACCCCCTAACAGCAATGTCCAGTGAAGCAGGAAGTCAATGGGTGGGGTAAAAGAGTGGGCCACTGATGCGAATCACGTGACCAGAAGTGCCAAACTATGCGAACATGCCCAAAAAGGGGGTATGTGTGTCCAAAGAATTGGAAGGCCAGACTGGCGTCAGTGTCCCTATGTACCACAGTATCAGTGTCCACATGTCGCCCTGTCCCCTAGTCTCCCAGTGTCTGTGTCCCCATTTCTCCCAGTGTCCCCATGTCTCAGTGTGTCCCGTGTTACTAGGATACTAGGGGACACTGAGAGACATGGCGTTACTTGGGGACATTGGGAGACATGGGGGCACTGAGACATTTGGGGACACCGGGAGACATGGGGTCACAGACACTAGGGACACAGATACAGACATGTGGGGAAACAAAGACACTAGGGACCCTGAGAGACATGGGAACACAGACACTGGGAGACTAGGGACACTGGGAGACTAGGGACACTGGGAGACTAGGGGACACTGGGAGACTACGGGACACTGGGAGACATGGGGACACTGAGACACTAGGGACACTGGCTGGGAGGCATGGGGACACAGACATTTGGGGACACTGGGAGACATGGGGACACAGACACTGGGAAAGTAGGGAACACTGGGAAACTAGGGGACACCGAGACACCAGAGACACTAGCTGGGAGATATGAGGATACTGTGAGACATGGAGACACTGTGTCCCTAGTGTCTCCATGTCCCAATGTGCCTACCTATGTCTCACAGCGTCCCCATGTGTCTCAGTGTCCCCTAGTGTTTCAGTGTCCACAAGTGTCTCAGTGTCCCCAAGTGTCTGTGTCCCCATGTCTCCGAGTGTCCCCTAGAGTCTATCACCATGTTTCCCCTAGTGTATCAGTGTCCCCATGTCCCCAGTTCCCTGAGCTGTAGTCTGTCTCTGCAGGCTGGGAGCTGCTGTTTGAACTCTCTGTGCTGTGTAGCTGCTCCCCTGCGTATCAGTGAGTAGAGAGAGGCAGGGAGGGATATGTTGTAACTTCCTATCCCTGCCTCTCTCCATACACAGTGACCCCTACTGGCCGGTGCTGGTATTGCAGAGTAATCTCCGTTTATACAAAAAAAAATTTGCATTTGTATTGCCAGTATTACTGCAATACCAACACGGCCAGGCAGCCTCAAATATCGGCTGTGCCTTAAAATACCAGTCAGGTGGCAAACGTAAGAGTAGTGTGTAAAAAAAAAAATGTAAAAAATGTTTTTTTTGTTTTTTTTTAAACCGGCCTATTCCATGGGCCTGGGCCTGCAGCTCCATCAGCCCCTATGTTAATCCACCCTGTTTGGCGGAGGTACCCAGTCGGGGTGCCAGGTGATCTGTTACAGTGCATGATATTAAAAAAATGTGCCAAAGATAAGCAGTAAATAGTTGAGCTAATAGGGAGCTGGTCAAAAGCCAAACTGAGGAAGTCCAAACACTAAAGAGGCTTCCAACATTTGTCTACACCTGTGTGCCTATTGAACCTCCTTTTGCATATCTAACACATCCTTCTGCATATCTAACACATCCTTTTGCCCCATTTGTGCATCTTGCCATCTTTTTGTTATTCTTTTCACTTTTTGCAAATTATATCCCCTGCTTATGATTGTTTTCATACTTTTGAGTCTTTATCTCACCTTTTGTGGAATCCTAACCCCCCTGTGCCTATTATCCCCCTTCTAAATGTATTTTCCCCTTTAATGTATCTTACATCCTTTGCCCCCATTCTGTCTCTTGCCCACCTTCATGTCTGACTACCCCCTCAGATGTTCTTACTCCTCTCTGTATAAGAATGTAAATCCTCTCACACACTATCGCTCACTGACCCATACTCTCTCTGTGACAATGTTTTCCTAATCTATACACACATGCCCTTAATGGCACATACTTAGGCATATACAAACACACTAGTTCACACATACTTGCTGACATTCAGTCACTGGCCCACATACACACTAACTGGCTGAGTTACACACATTCACACTCACTCATACACACAAATACACAAACACACAGATTGACTCATACACTTACTGTCTCACACACTAACCCTTTTACACACACACACATATTGTTTCTTGCCATCATTAAACAAGGAAACCACCAGGTGTTGCTGCTATATGGAAGCTGTCTTTCTTTCTTGGCCGCCGGGATATGACGTCATGTATCCCAGCGGCCTTTAGCTCATAACTCGATTGGCCATGGTTGGTCCTCTCAGCTACCATCTAAAGCTGTACAGTATTTTTTTTTTACCTTCACTCAGCCGGCACCGGCATTAGCTTACAACAGCAGAGTATATTTAACATGGCTCTATTTAGTGACCAGCAGAAAATGGCCTTTCTGTGCTGGTCACACTGACATATTTGCGTCAGATGAACTAGGATAGTGGCTGAAGCAAACTGAGCTTTCAAAGTATCAAAGGCAGCCAGGGCTTCAGGAGTCTATTCCGGATTGTTCCTCCGTTTTTTCATCATATTACTAATGGGTGCAAGTATGGATGAAAATCCTTTAATGAATCTTCTGTAATAGTTTGAGAACCTAATAAAGCATTGGATAGATTTTAATCCTGTGGGTACGGGCCATTTAGGTATGGCATCCAGCTTCTTAGAATCCATTTTGAATCCAGACTCAGTGATCACATACCCCAGGAAGTTCATTTTTTCTTGATCAAATAGGCATTTTTCCAATTCGCAATACAAGCCATTACTCAACAATTTAGATAACACATTTTTCACATGAATATGATGGATCTCCACAAATTCCTGCAAGTATTCTCCTAAAACATTATTTATTAGGTCTTGGAAGATGGCTGGGACATTGCAGAGTCCATAAAGCATGACAGTATACCCATAATGCCCAAATCTAGTGTTAAATGCTGTTTTCCATTCATCCTCTTCTTTGATCCTCTCTAAATTGTACGTACCACGTAAATCTAATTTGGTAAAGATCCTGGAACCCTTCAACCTCTCAAACAGTTCTGAGATCAAGGGAATGGAGTAGACATTATATACTTTTGTTCAACCCTTGATAGTCTATACATGGTCTAAGATTCTTGGAGACAAAGAATCCTGCTCCAGTTTGAGACGATGACCTTCTGATAAAACCCTTAGCAAGATTCTCCTTTATATATTCTTCAAAAAATCGGATTCTCCTTAAGATAAAGAGGGTAAACAGTACCTCATAGTCCCTGGCAACAACTCTATGGCACAGTCATAGGAGCAGTGTGGATGTAGAAGATCTGCTTTCCCCTCGTCAAATGTCAAATACCTTTTTTCGGTTTGTGGTAGGCCTCTGGTATAACAGTAGATAAGGGGTGGGGGGGGGGTGATGTGGGAATGTTGATAAGGCCTAAAGGCCTGATCCTAGTGACACATCCCTCTAGACAACCATGGATAACCCAAAACTATAGGAAAAGAAGGAGATGAACTCGCTTGGAGAACTACGATTTCCTCATGAAGATTCCCAACCATCATTAGAACAGGAATAGTTTCCTTAGTAATGGTGGGTTCTTCAAGTGGTCTAGCATCTATGGCCTCTATGGCCAAGGGTGTTATTCTTTCCCTGAGAGGGAGTTAATATCTACTGGCAAAGGTCGTATCGATAAAATTCTCAACAGCCCTCAAGTCGATAAGGGCATGAGTGTGGAATGTTCTCCCCTCCCATTTCAATGTGCTGGGTAGTAGAATCCTTTTTTTCTGATTTGATGAGTATGAAGGACTTATTAATAACACTCAAGGCCAGTCCTCCATGGGACCTTAGGCTCTGGAGTTTTCTGGCCTTTCAGGACAGAACAAACGGAGATGTCACCTCTTGCCACAGTACATACACAATCCCTCTCTGGCTTCAGATAATCTAGTCATACCCACTTGCATGGGTTCGGGAATAGCCAATGCCATAGCATCAGAGGGAAAGGAAGGCGCTATTCTGATAGCCGCTAAAAACTGAGAGTAGTAATAAACTAGGAGACTGTCGTTCTCCCAGAGTGGATTTGCCCAGACGAGAGCTCTATCAGCTAGCAGGATTATGATACAGATAAAAATACACAGATGGGTCAGCGCTTAATAACACAAAAAAGGTAAACGACAAAGGCAGAAACCATAAAAGGGGTTCCCTCTCAACCCTTTGGGATAATGCAAAGAAAAAAGACAGGAAAGGGCTGCGCCACATACAGTAAGATAAAATAAATTGAAGTAAAATAAGATAGGAATAAAAAATACAATAAGAATAAAAAATAAAAAAATACTATGAGTCTTGTGTCAGCTGTGCAGACAGTCACATATGAAATTGTCTCTTATTAAAAGAGTAGGTTTAGCTGTAGTTCCTAGGTTCTTTAAGCTTGGAGGATGTGGAAGGTCTGGGTGTCTTTGGTCTCCGTATGTGGGCAAAGAAGAGACAGAGATAACCTAATAGTGCAATATGTCAAGACTTAGTAAGCCATATATAGGTTATAATGGTATTGCACTCACATATACAGGAGCAAGAAATATACAAGTATGAGAAACAAAGCTGAGTCAGGAAGCCAGAAAACAGAGTAGCCGAAAGCAAGCCGGGTCAAAACCAATATATACCAATCGGACAAAAGAACACACTATTGGGACACTAGAAACACTAGAAACAACAGGGCACTGTTACTTGTGAAAAATTAGGTTTTATATTTTTGGGGGCTGATTATCATAGCCCCTCCCCAAAATGTTGCGCTCTGGTGTTTTGAGCTCTAATGACGTCACATCGCTTGTGTGCGCCGCGTCATAGAAGGGGACGGGCGCACAGCAACGTGGGAGCGGCGGTCCGCCAGATCACAGGAACAGCTGACCGGCGGATCGCCAAGGTGAGTACACAAGAGCTGACACTTTCATTATTTTCTTCTGTAACCTTCTCTTAGGACAGACGTTATTCTAAAATCTTATTTTCCTATATCCAGTCTTCTATTCCTTTCACATCAAAAAAGGTCTTATGTGTATCATACCAAAATACTGTAATAGACCTTGAAGCGCCATAGATGTTGTGCTGTTTGAAAGGCACAATTCTTTTTTTTTTTTGTAATTCGTACTTTATTGAAAAGTTTTTAGATGTGGGATACAGAAGGCAAAAAGTGGTGGGGGGAGGGGAGGGGAATCACACATAGAGTTAAGGCATATCATGTAACAGTTTGCGGTTGCACATCAGGTAACAGTTCGTGATTGCACTAACATAAGTACATAATTAACACAAGTACAGGACCATGGGTGATCAGTAATTATGAGTATAGGATCAGTAATCTTTAACCATTATTTGTTAAATCATTATTTGTGAAACAGTTGGTAAGCAACAGTTGTTAAGTAACAGTTACTGGTTCGCTGATGATGTAGACCTTAAACCAAAGTTAAACATGCTATTGCAGTAGGTAGTGAGGTAGATCCTGCATGTCCCAGTATAAGTAACGGTAACACATGACTCAATGTAGCATTAATAACCATATCCGCTAGACATCTCTTAAAACCAATACGCAACCCTGAATATGGATCACATAGTTTGCAGCCCTACACCTCATCTTTACATCAATACATGGTCGTGCAGTTCCCTCTTGGGTGTAGTCGTCGGTGATGCGGCAGTGCTATAAATCCTTATGTAGGTACATCCCAATGTTGTGGTTTAAGTTTAATCCACCTGTGCCAGTTATGGCGTGTGGTGGTGATCTGTTTGTTCATAGTAGCTGTCAGCATTTCATACCTAAGGTATTGTCGTATTTTAAGTTCCAGCATGCCGCTAAAATACAGTAACTTCGGGAGCACCATCATTTTAATTGCATTGACTCTACCCAGCCAGGATAACATGACGTCCTTCCATTTGTGGAGTGTATTGTTACACATTTGTGGAAGGCAGAAAAAATAAACGTGGTCATACCTCTGTATACAGCTGTCATTTTTACACCCAAGTACGTGAGGTGTGTGTCTCCAATCATAGGGGAATTTGTCTTTTAGTGTCTTTACAAGCGGAGTGGATAGTCATATTGGTAGTGCTTGGGTTATCGTTTGGTTCAGCTTGTAATAAGATACTTTGTTGTATTCGTCTAAAGTGTGAATGAGATGTGGCAATGAGTGATCTGAGTGATCAGTTTATATTTTGAGGTCTGAATGTTGATCTCCTCTATGTCTGGGATGGTTCTGATTGTATATGCGAGTGGTTCAAGGGATAGGACAAATAATATGGGCGAGAGGGGACAACCCTGGCGTGTACCGTTCGTGATAGAAAAAGGACTTGATTAGAAACCTGCGTTAGTGACTCTGGCAGTCGGGCTAGAGTACAGGGCCAGGATTCCTCTAACGTACTCCGTGGGGAAGCCAAATTTAAAAATGACCTGTTCCATATATTCCCAGTTAAGCCTATCGAATGCCTTCTCTGCGTCCAGCGCTAAAATAAACCTTCCTCATGTTGTCTGATCCCTGTCTATTTGTAATAAATCCTGATTGATCATTGTGAACTATGCAGGTTAGGATAGTTTTCAACCTGCCCACCAGAATCTTGGCATAGATCTTTGTGTCACAATTGAGAGGTGAAATGGGTCTAAAGTTCTGGCATACTGTAGCTGGTTTTCCTGGTTTAGGCAGGGTCGAGATGTGGGCTTGTAACATGCCTGGTGGCATAGTGCCGGTAGTGAAGCAATGATTAAGGAGATGTGTGAGGTGAGGAGCTAATATATCAGAGAATGTTTGGAAGTAGAGATTAGTGAAGCCATCCGGCCCTGGGGGTTTATGATGAGGTAATTTAGCTATCATGCGTTTCAGTTCCTCGTCCGTGAATGGTTGAGTTATGAGTTCTATTTCTTCCAATGTCAAAAAAGGGAGGGTTACTGTATCTAGAAACTCTCTTATGTGGGTTTTGGATGGTGTGGGTGTTGTGGAGTCTTTTTTAAGATTATATAATGAGCTGTAGTACTGTGCAAACTCTTCCACTATGTCCTGCAGGTTTATGAGTTTTCGCTTGTCATGAGGATATATGTTATGAAGATATATGCCACTCGGGAGTTAGTTAGGCGTGCTTTTAATTTGGAAGCTAAAAGTGATCCTGATTTGTTCCCCTGAGTGAAGAACTTATGTTTATTTTGTTGTGGAATGTAGGTAGTTTTGTCAAGTTCAAGTTCATTTAACTTAGCCTGTAGGTTTCTTAGTTTTCCATATTGGTCTGGTGACAGGTTTGTTTTATCAGCATGGGTGAAAATCACTATCTGTTGAATCAGAGTGTTGTAAGTGTGCAACCTTTGCCTTTTAGCAAGGCTGGCATGTTTGATGAATAAGCCTCTAAGCACAGCCTTGTGAGCTTGCCATACCACGTTTATGGGGGTGTCGTCAGTAGTGCTAGTGTGAAAATATGACGGGAGGTCTGTTTTAATTTGTTCAATGATGCGGGGGTTGCGCAATACAGATTTGTTCAGTCTCCAAGAGCCCGTCCCTTTATTAGGGAATTGAGCTGTCAATGTGAGAGAGATAGGGGCATGGTCAGACCATGTTATTAGTCCTACATGGGTAGAGTGGATTTTAGGGATCATGGAAGAATGTAGTATAAACCTGTATATTCTTGACTACGAGTTATAAGCCTGTGAGTGGAAAGTGAAGTCCTTCTCAGAGCCAGTATCATGTAATTGTTTCTAAATAGCATTCGAGGAGGCCATGCGTTTCCTGGCAGTTGACTGAGAGATATCTAAACTAGAGGATATGTCTGGGGTATGTCAAGAACAAAATTTGTGTCCCCCCAATAACCAGACTGCCAAATTTGTGTGTGTTAGCTAGGGAGAGGATTTTGTCCAAGTAAGTTGTCTGATTTTCATGTGGGCCATAAACATTGATAAATGTGTATGGTTCATTGTTGATTAGTGATGTACTGAACTGTTCGCTGGCGAATAATTCCCGGCGAACATAGCGTGTTCGCGTTTGCCACCGCGGGCAAACACATGGGCGGTTCGATCCGCCCCCTATTCGTCATCATTGAGCAAACTTTGACCCTGTGCCTCATGGTCAGCAGACACATTCCAGCAAATTAGCAGCAGACCCTCCCTTCCACACCCTCCCACCTCCCTCCCAGCATCCATTTTAGATTCATTCTGAAGCTGCATGCTTAGTGAGAGGAGGGAAAGTGTAGCTGCTGCTGATTAGATAGGGAAATTGATAGCTAGGCTAGGGTATTCAGTGTCCACTACAGTCCTGGAGGAATCATCTGATCTCTGCTGTAAGAACAGCACCCCAAAAAGCCCTTTTTAGGGCTAGAACATCAGTCTGCTTTATTTTTTTTATGTGTAATGTAATTGCAGTTGCCTGCCTGCCAGCGCCAGCTTCTGTGTCAGGCTCACAGTGCATACTGTGCCCATTTGCCCAGTGCCACCAATCACTCACTGGTGTCACAATAGCTTAAGCTTGACATTTAAAAAGAAAAAAAAAACTCACTGTAATAAATTGAATAGCAGTTAGTTGTCTGCCAGCTTCTGTGTCAGGCTCCTTGGATACTGTGCCCATTTGCCCAGTGCCACCACTCATATCTGGATTCACAATAGCTTATGCTTGACATTTAAAAAGAGAATATTTTTTCACTGTAATAGATTGAATAGCAGTTAGTTGCCTGCCAGCTCTGTGTCAGGCTCAGTGGATACTGTGCCCATTTGCCCAGTGCCACCACTCATATCTGGTTTCACAATAGCTTATGCTTGACATTTAAAAAGATAATTTTTTTTTCACTGTAATAGATTGAATAGCAGTTAGTTGCCTGCCAGCTTCTGTGTCAGGCTCACAGTGGATACTGTGCCCATTTGCCCAGTCAGTGCCACCACTCATATCTGGTGTCTCTATAGTGTGCTTTTACAAAGAAAAAAAGTTTTCCAGTGTAAGCTAATAGCAGTCAGTGTCCTTAAAGCGGGTGTGTCAGGCCTTCCTTCAGCGTGTGCCCTGCAGACCCCTGCCAGTGTACTTTGACAGTTGCCACTCATATCTGGTGTCTCTATAGCGTGCTTTTACAAAGAAAAAAAGTTTTCCAGTGTAAGCTAATAGCAGTCAGTGTCCTTAAAGCGGGTGTGTCAGGCCTTCCTTCAGCATGTGCCCTGCAGACCCCTGCCAGCTTACTTTGACAGTTGCCACTCATATCTGGTGTCTCTATAGCATGCTTTTACAATGTAAAAAAGTTTTTCAGTGTAAGCTAATAGCAGTCAGTGTCCTTAAAGCGGGTGTGTCAGGCCTTCCTTCAGTGTGTGCCCTGCAGACCCCTGCCAGTTTACTTTGACAGTTGCCACTCATATCTGGTGTCTCTATAGCATGCTTTTACAATGTAAAAAAGTTTTTCAGTGTAAGCTAATAGCAGTCAGTGTCCTTAAAGCGGGTGTGTCAGGCCTTCCTTCAGTGTGTGCCCTGCAGACACCTGCCAGTGTACTTTGACAGTTGCCACTCATATCTGGTGTCTCTATAGCGTGCTTTTGCAAAAAAAAAAGTTTTCCAGTGTAAGCTAATAGCAGTCAGTGTCCTTAAAGCGGGTGTGTCAGGCCTTCCTTCAGCATGTGCCCTGCAGACCCCTGCCAGTGTACTTTGACAGTTGCCACTCATATCTGGTGTCTCTATAGCGTGCTTTTACAAAGAAAAAAAGTTTTCCAGTGTAAGCTAATAGCAGTCAGTGTCCTTAAAGCGGGTGTGTCAGGCCTTCCTTCAGCATGTGCCCTGCAGACCCCTGCCAGTGTACTTTGACAGTTGCCACTCATATCTGGTGTCTCTATAGCGTGCTTTTGCAAAGAAAAAACGTTTTCCAGTGTAAGCTAATAGCAGTCGGTGTCCTTAAAGCGGGTGTGTCAGGCCTTCAGCGTGTGCTCTGCAGACCTCTGCCAGTGTACTCTGCCACTCATATCTGGTGTAACAATAGCGTGCATTTAAAACCAAAAAACTTTTTCACTGTTATAGATTGAATAGCAGTTAGTTGTCTCCAAGCGTCTGTGTGTCAGGCCTACAACGTGTACTCTGCCAACCTTTGCCAGTTCACAGTGCCACTTATATCTGGTGTCCCAATAGCTTGCATTTAAAAACCAAAAAACTTTTTTCACTGTTATAGATTGAATAGCAGTTAGTTGTCTCCAAGCGTCTATGTGTCAGGCCTGCTCATCTGCCCACAGTCAGGTGTCTGTCAAGGGCATGTTTGAGCGTAAGTAGCCAATGTCAGAAAGTCACCCCCTTGCCCGGCGTCTGACAGCTGGCTTGTCTGTACTATTAGCCCGCCAGCTTTTACCATACAAGCTGGTGGAGTCTGAGGCGTTCAAATTTTTTTTAGCTATAGGGACACCGCAGTGGAAGGTACCCGGCCGAAATGTATTTTCACAAAAGGCAATCCTCAACCTGTACTCGATTGTGCAAAAGGAAGTAATGGCATTTCTGGCACACAGTGTTGGGGCAAGGGTCCATCTGACCACTGATACCTGGTCTTCAAAGCATGGTCAGGGCAGGTATATCACCTACACTGTGCATTGGGTAAACCTGCTGACGGCTGCCAAGCATGGAATGCGTGGCTCAGCAGAGGAGTTGGTGACACCGCCACGACTTGCAGGCAGGCCTGCTGCCACCTCCTCTACTCCTCCTACTCCATCCTCTTCCATAACCTCCTCGGCTGAGTCCTCTTCTGCTGCTGCGTCTTGCTCCACATCAACAGCACCCCCCCAGCTCCCCAGGTACTATTCCACATCCCGGATACGGCAGTGTCACGCCGTCTTGTGTTTGACTTGCTTGAAAGCAGAGAGTCACACCGGACAAGCACTCCTGTCTGCCCTGAACGCACAGGTGGAAAAGTGGCTGACTCCGCAGCAACTGGAGATCGGCAAAGTGGTTTGTGACAACGGAACAAATTTGTTGGCGGCATTGAAGTTGGGCAAGTTGACACATGTGCCGTGCATGGCACATGTGTGTAATCTGATCGTACAACGCTTTGTGCATAAGTACACAGGCTTACAGGACGTCCTTCTTGTCTCTGTGCTTAACTGCCAACAGCTCCTCTTGTCGCAGAGCTGAGGTCTCCCCCCTTCGTAGCCGGGTGCGTGCAATTTGTCCTCGGAAACCTGTGCTGTTCTTTTTAATTGTGCCGCAAGCTACTGTATCAAAACAGTACAGTAGCTTGAACAAAGGGACACTTGTATAAAAATTGTCAGTATACAAGTGGTACCCTTTGTTCATCAGGGGGAATATCAGGTCCCAGACAATCTTGCCACTGGTTCCCATATGTTCTGGGCAACCTGGAGGGTCAAGGTGGCTATCCTTTCCCTCGTACACCCGGAAGGCCTCAGTATACCCAGTCTCGCTATCACAGAGCTTATACATATTTACACCATACCTAGAGTGCTTGGAAGGAACATACTGCTTGAATCCCAGCCTTCCCTTATACTTCATCATCAGGGATTCATCCACGTATATATTCCTTCCAGGTGTATAAGCCTCTTCAAACCTGGCAGCAAAGTGGGTAATCAGGGGGCGGATTTTATACAGCCTGTCAAACTGGGGATGCTCCCTAGGGGGACACAGGCTGTTGTCGCTGAAGTGCATGAAATGCAGAATCATTTCATACCTCTTCCTCGACATACATTGGGAGTAAATGGGGGTAGAGCAGATGGGGCTACTGCTCCAGTAGGAGTGGATGGAGGGCTTCTTTATGATGCCCATCAGCATAGTCAATGCCCAGAATCTTTTAAATTCTGGCACAGTGTGTATCTTTGTCAAAAAAGAGTCCGGATTTGTAGCTCGGAATTGATGGGCATAAAAATTAGTTTGGGCGACAATGTTCCCCAATACAGGGATCCTTAGGACAGGTTTCTATCCATATCTGCCAAGTGACCCTATGTAGGGGGAACATTCCCTATTCTGCTCTGTGTCAGTGTGTATCAGGGGCTTTGAGGACAGGTGTCAATCCATATCTGCCAAGTGACCCTATGTAGGGGGAACAGTCTCTATTCTGCTCTTTGTCAGTGTGTATCAGGGGCTTTGAGGACAGGTGTCAATCCATATCTGCCAAGTGACCCTATGTAGGGGGAACGGTCCCTATTCTGCTCTGTGTCAGTGTGTATCAGGGTCTTTGAGGACAGGTGTCAATCCATACCTGCCAAGTGACCCTATGTAGGGGGAACAGTCTCTATTCTGCTCTGTGTCAGTGTGTATCATGGTCTCTGTGGACGGGGAACAGTCTCTATTCTGCTCTGTGTCAGTGTGTATCAGGGGCTTTGAGGACAGGTGTCACTCCATACCTGCCAAGTGACCCTATGTAGGGGGAACAGTCTCTATTCTGCTCTTTGTCAGTGTGTATCAGGGGCTTTGAGGGCAGGAGTCAATCCATACCTGCCAAGTGACCCTATGTAGGGGGAACAGTCCCTATTCTGCTCTGTGTGAGGAGGAGGAACGGGAAATGAGTAGCTCGGCATCCAACCTTGTGTAAATGTGGTCTTTCATGCTGTCGTGCCTGTTGAGGGACCCTCGTATAAAAAGGCTGAAGGAGAACGACCTGTGCTGGGTGTCCACGCTACTAGACCCCCGGTCTCTATTCTGCTCTGTGTCAGTGTGTATCATGGTCTCTGAGGCTGGGGAACAGTCTCTATTCTGCTCTGTGTCAGTGTGTATCAGGGGCTTTGAGGACAGGTGTCAATCCATACCTGCCAAGTGACCCTATGTAAGGGAAACAGTCCCTATTCTGCTCTGTGTCAGTGTGTATCAGGGTCTCTGAGGACATGTGTCAATCCATATGTCAAGGTGTCAATCCATATGTCAAGGTGTCAATATGTCATATGTCAGGTGTCAATCCATATCCATTGCGATTTAGGAATGTTAGGTAATTTCTGCCCTTTATGGATTAAAACCAGACTCTGCATCAACTGTGTAATTTTCCATGGGAGTTTTGCAATGGCCAGAAACAGTCCCTGTGGGTTTTAAAATTCGCCTGCCCATTGAAGTCAATGGCGGTTCGCCCGGTTTGCCCGGTTCGCCGGTTCGCGAACGTTTTCGGAAGTTCCCGTTCGCCGTTCGCGAACCGAAAATTTTGTGTTCGCAACATCACTATTGTTGATGATGCATTGAACTAGGAGGAAGCGGCCTTCCTTTTCCTCTATTTTTTTGTGTAGCGAAAAGGGTACATCTTTATTAAACAGTATCGATACCCCTCTTTTCTTTTTGGTATAACCGACATGATATCCTATGGGAAACTGTTTAGAGGAGAATTTAGGCATGTTAGAGTTTAAGAAATGTGTTTCTTGGAAGAAAGCTACTGTAGCCTTTATCGTTTTAGCTTCTGTGAGGGCCAATCTCCGTTTATGTGGGGAATTCAGTCCTTTCATGTTTAGTGAGATTATATATAGAACCATGGGAACAGTATTTTAGTGTGGTCTGTGTCATTGTGTACATCACCTTTGGATGCTAATGTCCATCTTCCTTGGTTTATAATGAAGTTGGTGGATTGAGCCATCTAGCACTGTTCCGGGTCAGTGGGGTTTTCGACACACTCACTGAGTGTCCGGGGTATCTCATTGAACACGTGTCAGTAGGGGTTGAGTCGGGTAAGACCCACACGGGGGGGTCTAATTCCCAGAATTCACCATTATAGGTAAATATATATTTATGTACCAATGGTATGATCATGTGTCCCGCTGAGTGTTGTTCCCCTGCCATCTGGTATGTCCAGCGGGTGTTTTGAAGCGTTTGCCTGTACAACCCAGTCCGATGAGCAAGGAGAGGGAGGGGGAGGGGTACAGAAATGGAAGAGAAGTATATAGCGGAGTGCTTGTATAACATAGACTTTCCTCCACTGATATTCAAATAGTTACTCAGGAACAAGCAGGATATCATAAGAAGAACCGCATAAGTAGTATATAAAGAAATCCACGAATCTCCCATCACCCTGGACGACACTCAGTATCAGGAGCAGAACTCATCTTTTAATCCCACACTCAGCTTTTATTCATTTCTCCCATACAGAGGAGACACCCACAAAGAATAAGTCATCAGTCAATCCAGGGCTGGATACAGTATACATTTTCCTTCCCTTAGCCTAAGAGATAACCTAATTACATAGAAGTTATAGAACACATTTTTCCCCAATTCTTAGATGTACCCCAAAACAACCCATAATTTATCGGTTAAGGGGTTCGAACGTTTTATGGAGGTCTTAGTTTCACCGACCGCCTGGGTTCGTATGATTCCCCTCATTTGTATGATTCTTTTCACCGAATGCATTCTGTTCTCTTGATTTTCCATGAGTGGGGTTGAGTATGGAGGTCTCTGCGGTGATTGCGTGGTCGAGTGTCCGATTTGGGTTCCAGACACTCGACGACCAAACACCGCTGGTGCGTTCATATGGATAGATGGCAGCCGCCACGTGTTCGTATTTCGAATGGCGGCCACCCAGGGAATACCCAGTGTGTTTGTGTGATTGGCAATTAAGGTAGTGTGAATAACGATAGGGGGGTCAATTAGTGCCACGCTCCTCTCCGAGGTGGCCTGGTTGTTCAGTAGTTTGTTCGTTTGTCGAACGGTATGACTTCAGATGGTTGAAAGTAGATTCTTACCGAACAACCAGATGAATGATATAACAGATAGCTTGTTACTTGTTTCTTCTAAGTAACGAACAGTGGAAAATAATGTAAAATACTGCAACAATTAAAGGTATGGACAGCCAAAAATAAGAAAGGTGGTGAGTAGCAAAACACAGTCCGCTACAAGGAAGTTAATTAGAAAATAGCTATATACAAACTGGTTGTCAAATAAGTACTATCTGACAGTAGCAAGAAAATTTGAGGCTCCATGGAGCCAAAACGGGGGAGGGTGGTTCGTGTGGATGTTTAATTGCCTACCCGATTATCTGTCAAGTTGAAATTGGGGATAGAACACCGGTATCTAAACCTGTTCTGGATCCCATATTTGCCCCCTTAGGGGCAGGTCACATTACATAACTGTCTGTCATGCTAGGCATTCAAATAACCATATAGCAATCATAAATATGTCACAAGTAAAACATCAGAACATGCTCACATATCTGGGTGTCATGCCACTATGGAAGAACAGGGTAGCTCAACCCGGCAGTCTATTGCCAGTCTTATGTCACTTGTGTTTGGACACTGTGATCCAGTCCTTAGCAATTTTTGTGGGTGATTTTCAGGAGCCACACTGTGGTTCTGCAAACTCAGATGGCATGTTGTCAGGATTCCTTGCTGCATACATAACAGCTTCCTTAGAGGTGAAGTAGTGGACGCGTGTGAGTACGTCCCTGGGCATGGAGGCCGCTAGGAATCTAGGCCGTGGTAAACGGTGTATGTGATCCAGGCACAGGTCGTCATCCGTGAGCCCTGGGCATAGAGCTTTGAATAAACCCACTGCGTAGTCCCTCAGTTCTGAGGGCTTGATCTCTTCTGCTATTCCACGCAGGCAAATGTTGTTGCGCCTGTCTTGATCTTCTTGGTCAGCCACGAAGCCAGTAAGGAAGGACAGGTGTGTTTCAAAGGTTTCATAGGCCCCAGCTAAGTTGTTGTGGGCCTCTATGATTTCCTCTGTCTTGTCTTCTAGCATTTTGGTACGCTCACCTATTGCTTTAATGTCCGCGCGGACATCCCAGGCTATTTTGGCAAATCCAGCCTGAAGGTTATGTTGTAATTCCTGCAGCATTCTGTGGAGAGCATTTTCCGAGGCGGGAGTGGTGTTCCCTGTCGATATGGAGGTGTTATCACTTCGGTCTGAGTGGGCTGCGGGTGAATCAGGGCCGCCGGCACCATTTTGGAAGTGGTTTTGCAGTGGCGTTAGGGAGGAGATTTGCAGCGCTGCCGGCCACATTTTTGCTTTTTTGGGAGCCCGCTGAGACATGGTAGCTCAGGGCAATCTGGAGACACTATTTTGGTTCAGGTAAGTCAGCCAAGGCTCTTCTATTTGCGGTTTATTAGCTCACCTCCGGAGGAGCTGACGGCTCAGGCAAACTTATTTTGAGAGGCAAAATTCTTCCTCTATTTTCTCATGCAAGTCTGAGTAAATAGATATGTTTTTGAATCACTCTTCTGTTATCGCCATCTCTCTGCTTGCACTCAAAACTTGTTGTTTTTGTGTGAAAGCAATTAGACATACAATAATGTCTCTGGGAAACGTATCAGGGATATTTTGCAGTTTTATTTTGCAGACCGATATTTTGCAGACCGAAGACGTCATAAAATTCCAATACAAATGTCAACACTTTCTGGAAAATGCTTTAAAAATATTTCTTCCTTCTGAATCTATCTTCCCAGACATTGATTTTTCTGTTCTATAGCCTTTAACTCCATTTCCATCTTCTGCACATCCACAACCATCTTATGCTGGAATTCCATTTGCTCATACTTTTCTTCGATTTTATTTTTGTTTTCTATTTTTGATTCCAGATGTTCTATTTGTTGTTTTATTTAACATGCACTATTTTGGATCTCCAGCTTAAACACCTCCATTTGTTTTTCCAGGCTGATTTTAATAAAGTCTTGCATGTTACTTAAATAGTTTATTCTCTCATTCATTATTGATTCCTCTGATAGTGAAGTTTATGTTAGAGATTCATTTTGAGATTCTGTATTAGTTTGTGGAGAGAAAAATTAAGAAACCCCCTTATCCTGCTTAGGATCTTTATCTCTTCTTTTCCCTGTGTCTTTAAGGAGGCCATTTTATAAATACCACCCACTAAGATATATGGTAATGTCTTAATATTATCAAATCCAATAGACTTTTGTTTGAATGTATTATTGTACTTAACCGCTTAAGGACAGATCTTCAGAAGCTTGTCTTTCACTTAATGACAGCAGCATTTTTTGCTGTTTGCGTTCAACTGCAATTTGCATTTTACTAATTTATTGCACCAACGCATATTATATACCGTTTTTTAAAGGACAGAAAGGGCTTTAATTTGATGTAACATATATATATATATATATATATATATATATATATATATATATATATTAGTGCAGGTTAAGGAAAGTAATTAAAAATGAATTAATTTAGTTGTTTTTATTTACAGAATATACAATGTGTCTGGGATTTTAAGTTTTTTTTGGTAGTTGCAGGTCACAAAGCACAAGGAGTAAAATAAACGTTTAATGTGGAGCGATTTTAGAATTTGGTATGTTTGTCTTGTAAGCTTAATAGCCATAAAAGAAAACACAATTGCCACACAAAAGTATATATTTATATAAAGTAGACACCACAGGATATTTACCTAAGGTTGTTTTGACACTTTCTACGTAGCCATTTCACCGCCAACCTCTGCTAAATATTGGAGTAAAATTGTGTTTTGGGGGGGTTTTGGCACACAAACTTATAACAAAGAGCTTCTCATGTGTATTGTGTAAAGTTGGTGTGTGCTATTCCTGTACAAAGTTTTATTTTGTGTTCAGTTACATCTGCTGAGTAAAATGACACCCCCATTGTATGTCTTTGGCACTATTTCATGAAGCTACAGTGCCATATAGGAGACC
This sequence comes from Pelobates fuscus, assembly GCF_036172605.1. Lineage (NCBI taxonomy): Eukaryota > Metazoa > Chordata > Amphibia > Anura > Pelobatidae > Pelobates > Pelobates fuscus. The sequence continues at coordinate 75,505,650 of NC_086324.1, forward strand.
TGTCGTTTTCAGTATTCACAGTCGAATTTTGAGAGACGGATTTAATGAGCCAATGCTTCCATTTGGGGTATTATAACAGTTTGACTGTTCAAAAAACCCCACAAAGGCCTACCATTTGTAAAAGTAGACATTCCAGGGTATATTATAAGGTGCATATTGTGCCTTAACATGCCCCCATTTTTCACCAATATATGCCAAAGTATGTGGTAAAAAATAATTTTGTGCATTTTTTACATACGGATTGCATTTCTGCTGGGCATTTTGTATACTTCATATTGTCCACTAAGTTCAAACCCCCTAAATTATGCTCAGCTAAGTCTTCTGAGTAAAAGAACACCACCATTGTATGTCTATGGCACTATTTCGTGAAGCTACAGTGCCATATAGGAGACCTGTCCTTTTCAGTATTCACAGTAGAATTTTGAGAGACGGATTTAATGAGCCAACGCTTCCATTTGGGGTATTATAACAGTTTGACTGTTCAAAAAAAAAACACAAAGGCCTACCATTTGTAAAGGTAGACACTCCAGGGTATCTCATAAGGTGCATAGTGTGCCTTATCATGCCCCCATTCTTTCACCAATATATGCCAAAGTATGTGTTTTTTTTGCTGGGCATTTTGTATATTTCATATGTGCCACTAAGTTCAAAACCCCCAAATTATGCTCAGCTAAGTCTTCTGATTAAAAAGACACCCACAATGAATGTCTTTGGCACTATTTCGTGAAGCTACAGTGCCATATAGGAGACCAAGCCATATCAGTTTTTACCGAACTTTGAATTTTGACGCTGGGCCTATGTGCAATTTCCAAGCATCTTCGCAGGTTTTAAATTCAAACTACCCCACAAAGGCCTACCATTTCTTAAAGAAGACATCCCAGGGTATTTCAAAAGGCATATTTTGAACCTTAGCATGGGATTATTTTTCAGCTAGCTTGTACCAGGTGTAGTGGTAATAAGAGTTTTTTCTGCCTTTTTGACACACAAAGTGAGTTTGCACAGTATATTTTGCAAACCTTATGTGTGCTACGACTGTATAATATTTCATATGTTGCTCAGCTATGTGGTCTGAGTACAGCAATACCCCCGTATGTACCTTTGCCAGGTATATGTGGATGTTGAAGGGGCACATTTGAGACGCAGCCATTCAGTTTTTTTCTAACTTTGAAGTTTTACGCTGTGTCCATGTTTCAATTTGGAGTAGTTTAGATGGTTGGTTATTGAAACTTCCCCCAAAACACATACTATTTTTTAAAGAATACACCCTGGGGTAATTCAAAAGGCATATTTTGAACCTTAGCGTGGGATCATTTTTTCTCTAGTTTGTTCCAGATGTAGTGGTAATGAGCGTTTTTAAATGTATTTTTAAACTTTTTAAAACGTTTTTTACTTTTTAAAACTATTTTTTAAACTTTTGTTTTGCTGATTATTTTTTTTAAACTTTCCTAAACTTTCTTAAAACATTTTTTTACAGATTTAACATTTTTCTAAGCTTTTTTTTTTTTTTACCGTTAACCCCTAACTAGCAGTAAGCAGCACTAACACTAAATTCCCCATAACTCCCACCCACCCCAGCTAGCAACATTTTTAATTATACAATATTTAAATTAGTTAATTAAATCAATCAATGAACCCATGAGGGTTAAGAAATTAATAAAAGTTAATCGTCAGGGGTTAAAAAAAATTGAATCACAGTATAATACTGTGATCTGTATTTTGATCACTGTAGGCAGTGATGACTTTCAGGGAAGGGGTTGATTTTTATTTGGACTGGGTAAAGGGGGTGTTTTTTATTTTTTACTTAAACGTTATTAAAACTTTTTTTAACTTAATTTTTAACTTTTTAACCCCTTAAGGACACATGACATGTGTGACATGTCATGATTCCATTTTATTCCAGAAGGTGGGTCCTTAAGGGGTTAAAGGTTATTTTAAAACTTTTTTTAACGTTAACCCCTAGTTAGGCTAACACCAAATCCCCCAATTCCCCACTAACTTCCACCCTACCCAGCTAGCTAAATATATAATTTTAAAATACTTAAATTAATTAATAAAATAAATGTAACCCCTGATGGTTAAAAAAAAGGAATTAACCCTCAGGGGTTAAAAAAAAATCAGATCATGGTAAAATGCAATCCTTGCCAATTGATCACTGTAGTCAGTAATCAATTGACAGGGAAGGGTTAATTTTTTTATTAAAATGGGTAAAGGCGGGTGGGATTTGAATGAAACTTTATTTTTTTTTAAACAGGGAAGCAGATCAGCACTGATCCGTCTCCCTGCACTTCACACAGAACCTGGAAGTGCAGGGAGGCGGAAGGTAAGTATAAGGAGCACATGTGCTCGCTCTGAGAGGCTGTCAGAGCGAGCACTGCTGCTGGGGCAGCCTGATCGGGTGCTCCCGATCTGCCTCCAATACAGAGGCAGACCGGAGCACCATTAACCCCGTGATCGCCATGATTGCGGTGATCTGGGGTTAATTTTACCGCGTGACGGACAAGGTCCGTCACTCGTCGTTAAGGGTTTCCCCTGAGGTCTGTCACTCGTCATTAAGGGGTTAAAAACAAAAATCTTTCCTTTATCTTAAAATCTTTATAGAAAACCTTGTGTTGAAATAGGGGATTGTCAAATAAAATGCGCTATTTACAGACATTAATGGTGATATGTATTCATTTTAAATCTCTGAATAAAAAAGCTCTTGCTTCTTTTTTTTTTATCAATTGCCTTGGTCTTTTCTTTCTAATTCTTCTTAATAGTAAGGGCAGAGCAACCCCACCCGGTGCAAGGAAGGTTGGATACTACTTTTAAGGGTTTAATTCAACCAAAACTGTGTTTTAATAGAGCACTGCTAATGGAGTAGCCCTTGCTGGCATTCTTAATCCCTCCTCCCCACTACCCAATTAAAATAACAAAATAAAGCAAAATTAATTGTATGTTTCCTCTGTGTTTGTGACATCACAAACAGCATCCCCACAGGTGCAACCCTACAACTAGCCCACGAACACGTTTTTTGAGGCCACTTGTGTGGTTGCATGCGTGGAATGCTGCTTGCGATATTGTGTTCCTGTATGTCAAATCTGTTGTGTTAAAATAGTAGTTTGTCTTGTCTCTTTGGTGCTATATAAGTAATTGTAATAATTGTGTGTGTTTAAGGAGGCTGTATACAGTATTGGATGTGTGTGAATGCTGCTTGTGATGTGTGTGTAGGGAGACTGCGTGTGGTATTGCATATGTGGGGATGTTGATTGTGGGATTGAGTGCATACAATGAGGCTCCTTGTGAGTTTGAGTGTTTGGATTGGACTGTTTGCAGTGTAGTATGTGAATGAATAAGCCTGCCTGTGTTGATGTCTGTATGTAGATAGAGACTAAAGTATCACTCTGCTCTAGCCTCTATTGTTAACAGAAAGGAGCACTCTACTGTGTGATGGGGAATATAGAAATTGCAGTTTGTGTGAGTGGAGGATAGTGGCGGCAGTGGGAGGGCTAGGGGTTGCAGTGTGTGGGGGGTTAGGGGACTGATTTGTGTGTGTGGGGGTTGGGGCTTCAGGATGTGCACAAGGGATGTAGTGTGTGCAGTGGGGTAAGGGGATGTAGTGTGTTCAGGAGGTATAATGACTGTAGTCGGTGAAGAGAGGGCCTAGGGGCTGTAGTGTGTATAGGGGGATAGGGGCGGTAGTGGGTGCGGGAAGAGATAGGGTCTTTAGTAGATGCAAATGGGCATAGGGGCTGAAGTAAGGCACATGGGCTTTGGTGGGTGCAGGTGACTGATGGGGGTTTTGTGGGTTCATGGGGGGGTCACAGGGGTTCTAGTGGGTATAGGGGAAAAACAGGCTGTGGTGGGTGAAAAGGGATATCGAAACTAATTGTGCTCAGTGCTTAATATCATCATATTCATAAGAAGGTATACATTAATAACTGATGTTTGGAGAATCTCATGTAGATAGATGCTTACATTCTGGGTCAGATTATCATTTCCTGAGACAAATGGTATCCCCATAAGACCCCTTAAATTTGTGTACACCATGGGGAAGCAATAGAAAGTCGATATTCCTGTGTATTTACGAAACATAAACTCATATTTCCTCCTAGAGATCAATTTGTCAGGGGAAAAGTGCTAGAATGTGAATGTAGCACCTTATAATCTTCATAGAAGTTATGAAACAAACTGAGAGGCCTTATTTTAAAACATTAGCAGTGCATAAATCTGGACAAATGTTAAAATGATAAATGAGCACACATTAAACATTTCACTACCTTAATTCAACAATACTAAGCTTGAAGACCTGAAGGTTTAGCTAATTGTTGTAAAATCACTGGTTATTTAAAATAACAAAGAAAGGAATGTGTCAATCAACTGCTGATTACAGAGTAACATCTTGTTATGCAAAGACCATCAAAGCAATCTGTCACTACCCGAGGAGAGATTTGTCTTAAAGGTCAGTAATGCTGAACCTAAATGACTTCAGCAAAATATATGTATCTTTAATCAGCACAATAGTTTTGAAACAGTTATCCTTTTCTGCTCCACCTTTAATCCTTTAGTTACAGAGTTAAATAATACTGTATGGGTATCCTGCAGGGCTGGATTTACATCCCAGGTAACTTCATGAATGAAGTAGCTAGAGGGAGAACAGGAGCTTAATTAGTTTACTGGAAATATGGCATTGCTCGTAGATACCAGTGAATGTAAATCAATATTCTTTCAAGAATTCTCACTTGCTTTTATGTGTATCCTCTAATGTAAAATAATACATATCTTTTTTTCTGTATCTTTGTGTGTATACATATACACAGACATACAGACTTTTTCTAACCTCTAAAATCAGTACACTATGTAGTGGTCATGTGGAAGTGCATATTAAGTTGTCAGAAAGACAAAATTTTGATGCAAAACAGAATAGATGGATAAAATCACACATGTATAAATGTGCAAAGCTTTATACATAAGAAAATCTAGGGCAAAGAAAACAGGTCATGTTCTGTACATGTTTTATTTCTTCTATGCTCTCTATGCTTTCTCTATGCTGAGTGCCAGGGGCAAGGGATAGTACTTACCTTCCCGGGAGCTCTGCTTCAGAAAGACTGCCTGACAGTCCAGGCAGTCCTCCCATGTAGTGATGTCCCGAACAGTTCGCCGGGAACCGTTCGCCGGCGAACATAGCGTGTTCGTGGTCGCGAACACGCGGGATGTTCGGTCCGCCTCCTATTCGTCATCATTGCGTAAACTTTGACCCTGTATCTCACAGTCAGCAGACACATTCTAGGCAATCAGCAGCAGACCATCCCTCCCAGACCCTCCCACCTCCATGACGAATAGGGGGCGGACCGAACATCGCGCTATGTTCGCCAGCGAAAGGTTCTAGGCGAACTGTTCGGGACATCACTACTCCCATGCCAAATCAGGTTCCTGTAGGCTATGCGATTGCTCTCAAATAGCGATCACATGGCCAGGGCTGTCAGGCAGTCCCTCTAATAGTGAAATAGGTGAAAAGAATAAATAGTACACAAATAAAAATAATTACAACTATATATATATATATATATATATATATATAATTTCATACTTGTATTTTAATATAAATACATATATGAATATTAAAATACACTTAGAATGAAGTTATATATACATAAGATATATATATATATATATATATTATATTTAATATACATATTTTGTATAGATATTTATACTTATAATCACAATAATAAATAAATAAAATAAATAAAAATCCCCCCCAATAAAGGTGACTAGGGGTCACCAAGCCCCTAGTCACCCACCACCCCACCCCAAAAAAGTTACCCCGTACCATTACCATTTGACGTCTACTTTTTTCTAAAATCTTCTTTTTTTCAGCCCCAAAAAAGGGCAAATAAAAAGCCATAAGAACCGACGCAATTTAAAAAAAAAAAAAAACGAGTGCAAAAAAATAATAATCCATCTTCACCCATGGAGGGCTCCGTGCAGACTGAGCTCTGCAGGGTGGGGGAAGGCTTATAAAGCCGTGCCACGCCCTGCAATTAGGCTAAGAACACTCTGATTGGCTGGTTTAAGCCAATCAGAGTGCTCTTTGTCATTTTACACAGCGTGGGAAAATTCCAAAGAACTTTCCCACGCTGTGTAAAATGACACAGAGCACTCTGATTGGTTAGATTCCAAGCCCACCAATCACAGTGCTTTGTGTCACTTTACACAGCGTGGGAAAGTTCTTTGGAATTTTCCCACGCTGTGTAAAATGACAAAGAGCACCCTGATTGGTGGGCTTGGAATCTAACCAATCAGAGTGTTCTGTGTCATTTTACACAGCGTTGGAAAATTCCAAAGAACTTTCCCACGCTGTGTAAAATGACACAGAACACTCTGATTGGTTAGATTCCAAGCCCACCAATCAGAGTTCTCTTTGTCATTTTACAAGCGTGGGAAAGTTCTTTGGAATTTTCCCACGCTGTGTAAAATGACACAGAGCACTGTGATTGGTGGGCTTGGAATCTAACCAATCAGAGTGCTCTGTGTCAATTTACACAGCATGGGAAAGTTCTTTGGAATTTCCCCGCGCTGTGTAAAATGACAAAGAGCACTCTGATTGGCTTAAACCAGCCAATCGGAGTGTTCTTAGCCTAATTGCAGGGTGTGGCAAGGCTTTATAAGCCTTCCCCCGCCCTGCAGAGCTCAGTCTGCGTGGAGCCCTCCATGGGTGAAGATGGATTATTGTTTTTGCGCTCATTTTTTTTTTTTTTATTGCGTCGGTTCTTAATGCTTTTTATTTGGCCTTTTTTGGGGGCTGAAAAAATAAGATTTTAGAAAAAAGAAGACGTCAAATGGTAAGCTGAATTTTTCTTTACAGGTTAGTTATTTTATTCCCCCTTCACTATTTTTTAGGGTGAGGGGGGTAGCTAGGGGGTAACTTTTTGGGGGGTGGGGGAGTGGGTGACTAGGGGCTTGGGGACCCCCAGTCACCTTTGATTGGGGGGAATTTTTATTTAGGGCCCCCACCCACCACTCAGGGGTGGGGGCTGGGGGGAGGACAGTAGGTCCCCCCCTCATTATTTTTATGGCCCCCACCCACTGCGCAGGGGTGGGGCGGGGGGAGGACAGTAGGTCCTCCCCCCATTGTGATTTATGGCCCCCACCCACCGCACAGGGGTGGGGGCCGGGGGGAGGACAGTAGGTCCCCCCTCATTATTTTTATGCCCCCACCCACTGCGCAGGGGTGGGGCGGGGGGAGGACAGTAGGTCCTCCCCCCATTGTGATTTATGGCCCCCACCCACCACCGAGGGGTGTGGGCGTGTGGAGGACAGTAGGTCCTCCCCCCATTGTGATTTATGGCCCCCACCCACCGCACAGGGGTGGGGGCCGGGGGGAGGACAGTAGGTCCCCCCCTCATTATTTTTATGGCCCCCACCCACTGCGCAGGGGTGGGGCGGGGGGAGGACAGTAGGTCCTCCCCCCATTGTGATTTATGGCCCCCACCCACCGCCGAGGGGTGTGGGCGTGTGGAGGACAGTAGGTCCTCCCCCCATTGTGATTTATGGCCCCCACCCACCGCACAGGGGTGGGGGCCGGGGGGAGGACAGTAGGTCCCCCCCTCATTATTTTTATGGCCCCCACCCACTGCGCAGGGGTGGGGCGGGGGGAGGACAGTAGGTCCCCCCTCATTATTTTTATGGCCCCCACCCACCACGCAGGGGTGGGGGCCGGGGGGAGGACAGTAGGTCCCCCCCAGTGTGTATCAGGGTCCCTGAGGACAGGTGTCAATCCATATCTGCCAAGTGACCCTATGTAGGGTGAACAGTCCCTATTCTGCTCTGTGTCAGTGTGTATGAGGGATCCTTAGGATAGGTGTCAATCCATATCTGCCAAGTGACCCTATGTAGGGGGAACAGTCCCTATTGTGCTCTGTGTCAGTGTGTATCAGGGATCCTTAGGATAGGTGTCAATCCATATCTGCCAAGTGACCCTATGTAGGGGGAACAGTCTCTATTCTGCTCTGTGTCAGTGTGTATCATGGTCTCTGAGGACAGGTGTCAATCCATATCTGCCAAGTGACCCTATGTAGGGGGAACAGTCTCTATTCTGCTCTGTGTCAGTGTGTATCATGGTCTCTGAGGACAGGTGTCAATACATATCTGCCAAGTGACCCTATGTAGGAGGAACAGTCCCTATTCTGCTCTGTGTCAGTGTGTATCAGGGATCCTTAGGATAGGTGTCAATCCATATCTGCCAAGTGACCCTATGTAGGGGGAATAGTCCCTATTCTGCTCTGTGTCAGTGTGTATCAGGGATCCTTAGGATAGGTGTCAATCCATATCTGCCAAGTGACCCTATGTAGGGGGAATAGTCCCTATTCTGCTCTGTGTCAGTGTGTATCAGGGATCCTTAGGATAGGTGTCAATCCATATCTGCCAAGTGACCCTATGTAGGGGGAACAGTCCCTATTCTGCTCTGTGTAAGTGTGTATCAGGGATCCTTAGGATATGTGTCAATCCATATCTGCCAAGTGACCCTATGTAGGGGGAATAGTCCCTATTCTGCTCTGTGTCAGTGTGTATCAGGGTCTCTGAGGACATGTGTCAATCCATATGTCAAGGTGTCAATATGTCATATGTCAGGTGTCAATCCATATCCATTGTGATTTAGGAATGTTAGGTGATTTAAGCCCTTTATGAATTAAAACCAGACTCTGTATCAACTGTGTAATTTTCCATGGGAGTTTTGCCATGGATCCCCCTCCGGCATGCCACAGTCCAGGTGTTAGTCCCCTTGAAACAACTTTTCCATCACTTTTGTGGCCAGAAAGAGTCCCTGTGGGTTTTAAAATTCGCCTGCCCATTGAAGTCAATGGCGGTTCGCCCGGTTCACCGGTTCGCGAACGTTTGCAGAAGTTCCCGTTCGCCGTTCGCGAACCGAAAATTTCGTGTTCGCGACATCAATAGCTAGGGGTTGCAGTGTGTGGGGGGTTAGGGGACTGATTTGTGTGTGTGGGGGTAGGGGCTTCAGTATGTGCACAAGGGATGTAGTGTGTGCAGTGGAGTAAGGGGATGTAGTGTGTTCAGGAGGTATAATGACTGTAGTCGGTGAAGAGAGGGCCTAGGGGCTGTAGTGTGTATAGGGGGATAGGGGCGGTAGTGGGTGCGGGAAGAGATAGGGTCTTTAGTAGATGCAAATGGGCATAGGGGCTGAAGTGAGGCACATGGGCTTTGGTGGGTGCAGGTGACTGATGGGGGTTTTGGGGGGGTCACAGGGGTTCTAGTGGGTATAGGGGAAAAACAGGCTGTGGTGGGTGAAGTGGGATATCGAAACTAATTGTGCTCAGTGCTTAATATCATCATATTCATAAGAAGGTATACATTAATAACTGATGTTTGGAGAATCTCATGTAGATAGATGCTTACATTCTGGGTCAGATTATCATTTCCTGAGACAAATGGTTTCCCCATAGGACCCCTTAAATTCGTGTACACAATGGGGAAGAAATAGAAAGTCGATATTCCTGTTTATTTACAAAACATAAACTCATATTTCCTCCTAGAGATCAATTTGTCAGGGGAAAAGTGCTAGAATGTGAATGTAGCACCTTATAATCTTCATAGAAGTTATGAAAACAAACCGAGAGGCCTTATTTTAAAACATTAGCAGTACATAAATCTGGACAAAAAGAAATAGAAAAGGCCAGTCAATAACGAGGACAGAGCAGGGGGTAACCCTAATAGTGGATTTGAACAAAAGAGAGAAATCTGTCCTATGGGATATATAAATCGCAACGTATACAATAGGTGAAGAACAGTTAAAATACCCTTTAATAAAATGGGGTAAAAATCGTGAGACCTAATTTAACGAAAAAGGTAAAGAGGAGAGTGTAGAGACACAGACGAAAAGGAAAGATTGGTGTGTCAAATAGCAACTAAATAATAACTGTAACTACTGTTGGTGCCCTAATGTCATAAAGCTAGCCCAGTACTGTTAGTGCCGCAATTAGTCAATATGATGGTAATTCGTACCACAGAGGTAGCTGTTGCTCGGTGTACTGACATGTGATAGTAACCAACAATTGGTATGGCAGATGACAGTAAGGGATACCAAATATCTCGTGGTTATGATAGTAGTATACGTATGTTTATTTAGATACAGCAATACCGATATCTTGCACAAAGAGTCAGTATGTCCCCAACACAGTCTCAGTTGGAGAGTAGGAAAGCCATGTATTGGCATAGAAAGTGCCACCGACCAATCTTTTCACTCGACCCACTGGTAACTGAAATAGCGCTTATTCTCTAGGACATACAATCCTAATGGGCAGTATAAGTGAGGAAAGATTAGCCGGGTATCGGTTTTGTGGAGGGAGTGAGCCGTATGCCGACTGGAGGGATGTCTAATCCCAGTGTGCCTCCCTCCGAGTGTGAACATACATACCCATAAAAATTATTGTAAATATAGTTTAGGGTCGAGAATATTACCTATGGTTGCTGATGTTAGGCAAACCGTACGGGTAATTAGATTCTAGTATCAAAGGTTAGTCTCGTTTCTTAGGCTAACTTGTTGTGACCTATGGTTGCCGATGTCAGGCAAACCAAGGTAGTAACAAAGTTGTAAGATCGAGACAAAAAGAATATCCTTGCACAGCTACCTTCCTATAGTTGGCTATGGTTGCCGGTGTTTGATAATCAATAGAAGATACCTAGTAGCCCCCTATTACATGTATATATTACTGTAAGATAAACAGAAAGTTTTAGTACATGGAGGGTAGAATGGTGCCTTCATGGGTACCAGGTATAGTAAAGCGGTAGGAGACAGGGAAGAAGGAAGGGTATGTAATAACTGTTTGCCCTAATAGTTCCTTTTCAAAATTGAAAAAAATAATAATAATATTGTTATTATTAAGTAGTACCCTAGTGGATACTTCAGGTTACTGTTCGTCCGGAGCCCAATTGGGCATCCCGTACATGTCGGGTAGTAAGCCGGGATGCTGGACAATAGTAAGGATATCGCTAGAGTGCAAGGTTCTGGTCAGCCAAGAGATTTTCGTAACAATGTCCGAGGAGTCAGGGTAACCTTGAGGTGACCGGGTTAGTGTCAGACCCGAGACCGATAATAGGTGCCACACTTCAGCCCGACGCGCGTTTCGCCTGTTGTGTAAGGAGGCTCATCAGGGGGAGAAGTCTTCCCTGATTCGTCAGGTTTAAAAAGCCCGCTCCCAAATCTTATTGGTTACTGCAGATAGGGGAAGGAGGGGCCAAATTACGGTGGTCCATGGGGCACAAAATAGTGCTAATTGCGAAATTTGCAATAGGAGTCTGTACGGTAGAAATCTCCGGTAGATAAGTTTTAACCAACATTATCCTTAGGGGAGGTGTGAGAATTGGTCAGAATTGCGCTGGGTCCATGGGGGATAGTACAATGCCCACTGTGTTTAACGCAGAAAGGAGTATGACGAAAATGGAAAATAAAGTAAAGTAAATTAAATTAATTTGAATTCAATTTAGACAGTTAATACCGGTCAACTGATCACGTGACCAAAAGGCTTGTTGCCATAGATCCATAATGATAAAGCTTAGTGATCGTACAGTTGAATGACGATCCTAAGTGAGCCTTGACGATTAAAATTACTCGGGAATAAGATACTAGACCGGCAGTTTGGTTTCAATACTGTGACACAAGCTGGTAAGACCTTGTCAATAGGTTCCAGCGTTTAGTTAATTGTCAACCTTAGTTAGTGTGACACATGATGCAGTCTGGTGGTCAGTCCCGGAGGTGATGATCCGAGACAGACTCTGGTGGTTTAGCCCTGTTAATAGATCGTCAGGATTTAACATTCAGTGCGGCTGGAATCTAGGGATAAGACGCTACAATAAGTAGACGTGTGAATACTATGTACCGAGTTCTACAGAAAATCCCGGTTGTCAAGTATTAAATCGGGAATGGGTACCGGTGGAAAAGCGAACAAGGGTAAGCTAGTTGTTAGTAGTTGTACCCCCAATTACGTGGATTAGTGGATTGTAGTAAAACAGGTCCCTGAAGCGGAGTAATGATCCCATAGGTACATCCCCTTTAGTGTATGAATGGGGTATAGTTGAACTCCTCATTCAAGCCGAGAGGGGATAATGTCTTGAAGGAAAAAATCCACTGGGACTCTTTGCGTAACAATGCTTTATTGAAGTCGCCCTTTCTGGGGTTAGGGAGCAATTTCTCTATTGCTTGGAATTTGAGATTGTCAGGTTTGCCCTCATGAAAGTTTTGAATGTGACGAGCCACCGGGGTTGGAGTTACCCTGTTGTTAATTGATGTAACATGCTGTAATATTCTCCGCCTAAATTGTTGGAAAGTTTTCCCAATGTACTGGGTACCGCAGCTACAGGTGATTAGGTATATAATTCTGGTAGTACTGCAATTTACCAGAGCATTAGTCTCTACAGTATAATTAGTCTGGGTGGAGGTGGTAGACTTAGAGGGTAGAATGTACTGGCAGGCCTTGCAATGTCCGCATCTATATGTTCCTTTAGTCACTGATAGCCAGTTCGTGGTTGGCAGAGGGGATGCTAGATGGCTCCGGACAAGTTGATCTTGCAGATTGCAAGGCCTACGTGCTGTGATTGAGGGATACTTTGGTAACAATTCGGAGAGTACAGGGTTATGGAGAAGTATTGGCCAGTTGGTTTGCAGAATTTTGGACATTGGTCCCCAACCTTGATCGTAGGTAGCGATACACCGTGGGGCCTTGGATTCTTGTCTTCGTATAGTAGGTGATAGGGTTGATGCTCTGTCCAACAGGCAAACCCGATGGAAGGCCTTTTTCAGAACCCGATTGGGGTAGCCTAGTTCCTTAAAACGAGATCTTAGGATTTGGCATTCTTTATGAAACGTTTGGTCTACTGAGCAGTTCCTTCTAGCCCGCAGGTACTGGCCGTATGGGATTGAAGCCTTCAATTTGAACGGGTGATGGCTGTCCCAGTGGAGAAGGCTGTTGGTGGAGGTGGCCTTCCTAAATAGTTCTGTTTCTATGGTCCCATCCATTAGCAACAGGATCTTTAGGTCCAAAAAGACCAGCTCGTGTTCGTCTATAACATAAGTTAGCTTCAGGTTGATGTCATTTGCGTTCAGGTCCTTGACAAATTCCTGAAACATGGGGACGGATCCTGCCCACATGATTAAGAGGTCATCTATGTACCTATGCCAACTTAAAACAAATTCACGGAAATGGTCAAAACGGGGTGAGGAGACAATACACTGCTCCCACCATCCCAGGAATAAGTTGGCATAGGTAGGTGCGCAAGCCGTCCCCATGGCAGTCCCAGAGATCTGTAGGTAGTGTTGGCCATTAAAGACAAAGTAGTTGTGAGTTAATATGAATTCAAGTAGGGTTAGAATAAACTCAGTCTGAAGGTTGCTATAGGCAGTGTTCTCCAAGAAGAACCTGCAAGCCCTGAGGCCTTTGTCATGGGGGATGTTGGTATATAATGCAACAACATCGAGACTGGCCAGCTGGGTATACGGTGGGACTGTCAAGTTCTGTAGCATCAGCAGGGTGGATTTCGTATCCTGTAAGAAGGATGGTAGTTTTAACACCATGGGGTGAAGAATGCTCTCAATGAATTTACTGGGAGACTCTGTTAGGCAGTTATTACCTGACACAATGGGCCTGCCAGGTGGGGGATACGAACCCTTGTGTACCTTTGGTAAGCAATAGAAAGTTGCTATGGTGGGATTTTTGTGTGGTAGGAGAAAACGGAATTCATCTTTGTTAATGATGGAACTGCTCAGGGCCTCATTAAGGAGTCTCTCTAGCTCGTCCACGAACATCTTGGTTGGGTCTGAGGGGAGAGCCCTGTAATATAATGGGTCGGAAAGGTGTGACATGCACATCTCGATATAGTCGGGGCGGTTCATCAGTACAGTGTTTCCACCTTTATCAGCTGGTTTTATAATGATTTCTGTTTGTTTTCGGAGATCTTTTAGGGCCTGCCGTTCCATGAAACTCAGGTTATTAGTGCCGGAATTGTGGGTCGGAGCGGATTCCAGCTCTTTTAGTGACATCTGGACAAAAAGATCTACATGTGGTGAGTCAGCGAAGTTTGGTGTAAAATAACTTGCTGATTTAAAACTCGTGAGAGGTCTTGAGAGATCACTTTCGACCAGGAGAGTGTCTAAGGTTCTCGAAAATTCGTAGTCCTCCGCTGAGAGACCCATTTCGTTAGCCATCACTTGGTCTTTTTTGGCGTGAAAGATGTTCAGGGCTAATTTCCAGCCAAACAGATTAAGGTCCTTAGACCAGGTAAACTTATTACAGGTAGGTGTGGGTACAAAGGAAAGTCCCCGATTCAATAGGGATAGGTGGTGTTTATTTAATGTGAAATCTGATAGGTTAATGATTTTATTAGAGGCTATTGTCTCGGTGTACGGTTCTGGTTCTTGTATCCCCAGCGATCCCTGTCTCTCAGGCGACCTCGTTGCTGTCGCGGTTGGTCCTGCTCTAAAAAAGAGTTTGAGGAGGAAATGGTAGAGGTCTGAGAATTTACGATGTCAGTGGTTACTGGGATATCCAGAAACGAAACAATCTTATCAGGGTTTTTGAGTATGCTTTTGTTACTGGTGTTTGAAGAGGACCTAGGCTCCCTTGAGTGGTCCCTGTTACGGTTAAACGGTGATCTCCGTCTCCTTTGTGGAGGTTGATCTTGGTCGGACCAATCCGTCTCACCTGAGGAGGAGCCCTGATAGTTATTACGCCTTCTAGAGTATTTGGTTGAAGGCCTAAAGATTGTGCCGTTTTTGAAATCCTTAAAATCTCGCTGAAATTTGTTGTGTTTTTTGATTTTTAGATGGTGTCTGAAATTATTAATGTTCTGTTGTAATTTGTTTTCCATTTGTACGAAGAGAGCGTCAGTGTTGTAGTTTTTTATTCCAACAATGTCATTTTTAAGTTTGGAGTTGATTAGTTCAAAGTTTGTCGATTCCAGTCTGACCAGAAAATCCATTAATCTGGACGAGCAGTCAAGTAGGATAGAGTTCCATTCACTTAACTGCTCGTCCGTCTGGATTTTATCTGGTGTTAATATCTCTGGGCGAAGACCTCTGGGAACCAGTTTCTGTTCCAAGTATTGCTTCAGACTGGTTAGTTCCCAGAGGCTTCGAATTTGGTCCTGATATGTTTTTTGAATGTTAAAAAAAGCGGTATTAATGTCATCAGTAATCACAGCATTAAGGTTAAGTGGATTCGTAGAAAAAACGTTAGTTATTTCGTCATGGCCTAGGTTATGGTCCCCTAGACGATCCAAGAGGTCAGTCATTCAAAGATTTGTATTTGGGTGCTGCCGTACAGAGCTTAATATTCAATAACTGTTCGTGTATTGGGATGGTAACCCAATCTAGTTGTGAAGAGGCCCAATTGGTATTAAAACCTTGATAAAATGAATAGCCTCTAATAAAATCATTAACCTATCAGATTTCACATTAAATAAACACCACCTATCCCTATTGAATCGGGGACTTTCCTTTGTACCCACACCTACCTGTAATAAGTTTACCTGGTCTAAGGACCTTAATCTGTTTGGCCGGAAATTAGCCCTGAACATCTTTCACGCCAAAAAAGACCAAGCGATGGCTAACGAAATGGGTCTCTCAGCGGAGGACTACGAATTTTCGAGAACCTTAGACACTCTCCTGGTCGAAAGTGATCTCTCAAGACCTCTCAGGAGTTTTAAATCAGCAAGTTATTTTACACCAAACTTCGCTGACTCACCACATGTAGATCTTTTTGTCCAGATGTCACTAAAAGAGCTGGAATCCGCTCCGACCCACAATTCCGGCACTAATAACCTGAGTTTCATGGAACGGCAGGCCCTAAAAGATCTCCGAAAACAAACAGAAATCATTATAAAACCAGCTGATAAAGGTGGAAACACTGTACTGATGAACCGCCCCGACTATATCGAGATGTGCATGTCACACCTTTCCGACCCATTATATTACAGGGCTCTCCCCTCAGACCCAACCAAGATGTTCGTGGACGAGCTAGAGAGACTCCTTAATGAGGCCCTGAGCAGTTCCATCATTAACAAAGATGAATTCCGTTTTCTCCTACCACACAAAAATCCCACCATAGCAACTTTCTATTGCTTACCAAAGGTACACAAGGGTTCGTATCCCCCACCTGGCAGGCCCATTGTGTCGGGTAATAACTGCCTAACAGAGTCTCCCAGTAAATTCATCGAGAGCATTCTTCACCCCATGGTGTTAAAACTACCATCCTTCTTACAGGATACGAAATCCACCCTGCTGATGCTACAGAACTTGACAGTCCCACCGTATACCCAGCTGGCCAGTCTCGATGTTGTTGCATTATATACCAACATCCCCCATGACAAAGGCCTCAGGGCTTGCAGGTTCTTCTTGGAGAACACTGCCTATAGCAACCTTCAGACTGAGTTTATTCTAACCCTACTTGAATTCATATTAACTCACAACTACTTTGTCTTTAATGGCCAACACTACCTACAGATCTCTGGGACTGCCATGGGGACGGCTTGCGCACCTACCTATGCCAACTTATTCCTGGGATGGTGGGAGCAGTGTATTGTCTCCTCACCCCGTTTTGACCATTTCCGTGAATTTGTTTTAAGTTGGCATAGGTACATAGATGACCTCTTAATCATGTGGGCAGGATCCGTCCCCATGTTTCAGGAATTTGTCAAGGACCTGAACGCAAATGACATCAACCTGAAGCTAACTTATGTTATAGACGAACACGAGCTGGTCTTTTTGGACCTAAAGATCCTGTTGCTAATGGATGGGACCATAGAAACAGAACTATTTAGGAAGGCCACCTCCACCAACAGCCTTCTCCACTGGGACAGCCATCACCCGTTCAAATTGAAGGCCTCGATCCCATACGGCCAGTACCTGCGGGCTAGAAGGAACTGCTCAGTAGACCAAACGTTTCATAAAGAATGCCAAATCCTAAGATCTCGTTTTAAGGAACTAGGCTACCCCAATCGGGTTCTGAAAAAGGCCTTCCATCGGGTTTGCCTGTTGGACAGAGCATCAACCCTATCACCTACTATACGAAGACAAGAATCCAAGGCCCCACGGTGTATCGCTACCTACGATCAAGGTTGGGGACCAATGTCCAAAATTCTGCAAACCAACTGGCCAATACTTCTCCATAACCCTGTACTCTCCGAATTGTTACCAAAGTATCCCTCAATCACAGCACGTAGGCCTTGCAATCTGCAAGATCAACTTGTCCGGAGCCATCTAGCATCCCCTCTGCCAACCACGAACTGGCTATCAGTGACTAAAGGAACATATAGATGCGGACATTGCAAGGCCTGCCAGTACATTCTACCCTCTAAGTCTACCACCTCCACCCAGACTAATTATACTGTAGAGACTAATGCTCTGGTAAATTGCAGTACTACCAGAATTATATACCTAATCACCTGTAGCTGCGGTACCCAGTACATTGGGAAAACTTTCCAACAATTTAGGCGGAGAATATTACAGCATGTTACATCAATTAACAACAGGGTAACTCCAACCCCGGTGGCTCGTCACATTCAAAACTTTCATGAGGGCAAACCTGACAATCTCAAATTCCAAGCAATAGAGAAATTGCTCCCTAACCCCAGAAAGGGCGACTTCAATAAAGCATTGTTACGCAAAGAGTCCCAGTGGATTTTTTCCTTCAAGACATTATCCCCTCTCGGCTTGAATGAGGAGTTCAACTATACCCCGTTCATACACTAAAGGGGATGTACCTATGGGATCATTACTCCGCTTCAGGGACCTGTTTTACTACAATCCACTAATCCACGTAATTGGGGGGTACAACTACTAACAACTAGCTTACCCTTGTTCGCTTTTCCACCGGTACCCATTCCCGATTTAATACTTGACAACCGGGATTTTCTGTAGAACTCGGTACATAGTATTCACCTGTCTACTTATTGTAGCGTCTTATCCCTAGATTCCAGCCGCACTGAATGTTAAATCCTGACGATCTATTAACAGGGCTAAACCACCAGAGTCTGTCTCGGATCATCACCTCCGGGACTGACCACCAGACTGCATCATGTGTCACACTAACTACAGTTGACAATTAACTAAACGCTGGAACCTATTGACAAGGTCTTACCAGCTTGTGTCACAGTATTGAAACCAAACTGCCGGTCTAGTATCTTATTCCCGAGTAATTTTAATCGTCAAGGCTCACTTAGGATCGTCATTCAACTGTACGATCACTAAGCTTTATCATTATGGATCTATGGCAACAAGCCTTTTGGTCATGTGATCAGTTGACCGGTATTAACTGTCTAAATTGAATTCAAATTAATTTAATTTACTTTACTTTATTTTCCATTTTCGTCATACTCCTTTCTGCGTTAAACACAGTGGGCATTGTACTATCCCCCATGGACCCAGCGCAATTCTGACCAATTCTCACACCTCCCCTAAGGATAATGTTGGTTAAAACTTATCTACCGGAGATTTCTACCGTACAGACTCCTATTGCAAATTTCGCAATTAGCACTATTTTGTGCCCCATGGACCACCGTAATTTGGCCCCTCCTTCCCCTATCTGCAGTACCCAATAAGATTTGGGAGCGGGCTTTTTAAACCTGACGAATCAGGGAAGACTTCTCCCCCTGATGAGCCTCCTTACACAACAGGCGAAACGCGCGTCGGGCTGAAGTGTGGCACCTATTATCGGTCTCGGGTCTGACACTAACCCGGTCACCTCAAGGTTACCCTGACTCCTCGGACATTGTTACGAAAATCTCTTGGCTGACCAGAACCTTGCACTCTAGCGATATCCTTACTATTGTCCAGCATCCCGGCTTACTACCCGACATGTACGGGATGCCTAATTGGGCTCCGGACGAACAGTAACCTGAAGTATCCACTAGGGTACTACTTAATAATAACAATATTATTATTATTTTTTTAAATTTTGAAAAGGAACTATTAGAGCAAACAGTTATTACATACCCTTCCTTCTTCCCTGTCTCCTACCGCTTTACTATACCTGGTACCCATGAAGGCACCATTCTACCCTCCATGTACTAAAACTTTCTGTTTATCTTACAGTAATATATACATGTAATAGGGGGCTACTAGGTATCTTCTATTGATTATCAAACACCGGCAACCATAGCCAACTATAGGAAGGTAGCTGGGCAAGGATATTCTTTTTGTCTCGATCTTACAACTTTGTTACTACCTTGGTTTGCCTGACATCGGCAACCATAGGTCACAACAAGTTAGCCTAAGAAACGAGACTAACCTTTGATACTAGAATCTAATTACCCGTACGGTTTGCCTAACATCAGCAACCATAGGTAATATTCTCGACCCTAAACTATATTTACAATAATTTTTATGGGTATGTATGTTCACACTCGGTGGGAGGCACACTGGGATTAGACATCCCTCCAGTCGGCATACGGCTCACTCCCTCCACAAAACCGATACCCGGCTAATCTTTCCTCACTTATACTGCCCATTAGGATTGTATGTCCTAGAGAATAAGCGCTATTTCAGTTACCAGTGGGTCGAGTGAAAAGATTGGTCGGTGGCACTTTCTATGCCAATACATGGCTTTCCTACTCTCCAACTGAGACTGTGTTGGGGACATACTGACTCTTTGTGCAAGATATCGGTATTGCTGTATCTAAATAAACACACGTATACTACTATCATAACCACGAGATATTTGGTATCCCTTACTGTCATCTGCCATACCAATTGTTGGTTACTATCACATGTCAGTACACCGAGCAACAGCTACCTCTGTGGTACGAATTACCAGCATATTGACTAATTGCGGCACTAACAGTACTGGGCTAGCTTTATGACATTAGGGCACCAACAGTAGTTACAGTTATTATTTAGTTGCTATTTGACACACCAATCTTTCCTTTTCGTGTGTGTCTCTACACTCTCCTCTTTACCTTTTTCGTTAAATTAGGTCTCACGATTTTTACCCCATTTTATTAAAGGGTATTTTAACTGTTCTTCACCTATTGTATACGTTGCGATTTATATATCCCATAGGACAGATTTCTCTCTTTTGTTCAAATCCACTATTAGGGTTACCCCCTGCTCTGTCCTCGTTATTGACTGGCCTTTTCTATTTCTTTCTATTCATTTTCTCAAGGTTTTAATACCAATTGGGCCTCTTCACAACTAGATTGGGTTACCATACCAATACACGAACAGTTATTGAATATTAAGCTCTGTACGGCAGCACCCAAATACAAATCTTTGAATGACTGACCTCCTGGATCGTCTAGGGGACCATAACCTAGGCCATGACGAAATAACTAAAGTTTTTTCTACGAATCCACTTAACCTTAATGCTGTGATTACTGATGACATTAATACCGCTTTTTTAACATTCAAAAAACATATCAGGACCAAATTCGAAGCCTCTGGGAACTAACCAGTCTGAAGCAATACTTGGAACAGAAACTGGTTCCCAGAGGTCTTCGCCCAGAGATATTAACACCAGATAAAATCCAGACGGACGAGCAGTTAAGTGAATGGAACTCTATCCTACTTGACTGCTCGTCCAGATTAATGGATTTTCTGGTCAGACTGGAATCGACAAACTTTGAACTAATCAACTCCAAACTTAAAAATGACATTGTTGGAATAAAAAACTACAACACTGACGCTCTCTTCGTACAAATGGAAAACAAATTACAACAGAACATTAATAATTTCAGACACCATCTAAAAATCAAAAAACACAACAAATTTCAGCGAGATTTTAAGGATTTCAAAAACGGCACAATCTTTAGGCCTTCAACCAAATACTCTAGAAGGCGTAATAACTATCAGGGCTCCTCCTCAGGTGAGACGGATTGGTCCGACCAAGATCAACCTCCACAAAGGAGACGGAGATCACCGTTTAACCGTAACAGGGACCACTCAAGGGAGCCTAGGTCCTCTTCAAACACCAGTAACAAAAGCATACTCAAAAACCCTGATAAGATTGTTTCGTTTCTGGATATCCCAGTAACCACTGACATCGTAAATTCTCAGACCTCTACCATTCCCTCCTCAAACTCTTTTTTAGAGCAGGACCAACCGCGACAGCAACGAGGTCGCCTGAGAGACAGGGATCGCTGGGGATACAAGAACCAGAACCGTACACCGAGACAATAGCCTCTAATAAAATCATTAACCTATCAGATTTCACATTAAATAAACACCACCTATCCCTATTGAATCGGGGACTTTCCTTTGTACCCACACCTACCTGTAATAAGTTTACCTGGTCTAAGGACCTTAATCTGTTTGGCCGGAAATTAGCCCTGAACATCTTTACGCCAAAAAAGACCAAGTGATGGCTAACGAAATGGGTCTCTCAGCGGAGGACTACGAATTTTCGAGAGCCTTAGACACTCTCCTGGTCGAAAGTGATCTCTCAAGACCTCTCACGAGTTTTAAATCAGCAAGTTATTTTACACCAAACTTCGCTGACTCACCACATGTAGATCTTTTTGTCCAGATGTCACTAAAAGAGCTGGAATCCGCTCCGACCCACAATTCCGGCACTAATAACCTGAGTTTCATGGAACGGCAGGCCCTAAAAGATCTCCGAAAACAAACAGAAATCATTATAAAACCAGCTGATAAAGGTGGAAACACTGTACTGATGAACCGCCCCGACTATATCGAGATGTGCATGTCACACCTTTCCGACCCATTATATTACAGGGCTCTCCCCTCAGACCCAACCAAGATGTTCGTGGACGAGCTAGAGAGACTCCTTAATGAGGCCCTGAGCAGTTCCATGATTAACAAAGATGAATTCCGTTTTCTCCTACCACACAAAAATCCCACCATAGCAACTTTCTATTGCTTACCAAAGGTACACAAGGGTTCGTATCCCCCACCTGGCAGGCCCATTGTGTCGGGTAATAACTGCCTAACAGAGTCTCCCAGTAAATTCATTGAGAGCATTCTTCACCCCATGGTGTTAAAACTACCATCCTTCTTACAGGATACGAAATCCACCCTGCTGATGCTACAGAACTTGACAGTCCCACCGTATACCCAGCTGGCCAGTCTCGATGTTGTTGCATTATATACCAACATCCCCCATGACAAAGGCCTCAGGGCTTGCAGGTTCTTCTTGGAGAAGGAGAGAAGAGTTGTATGGTAATGAACTCACATGGTACAGAGCCTGAAAAAGATAGGCTCAAATCATAGGCGTAGGGGTATTTTAAAGCAAATACCAAGCTTCTTCAGTGGCTGTATATCAATCCTTCAGAGAAAGGGAGAAAGAAGGACAGTGGACCAAAGTCCTAGTGTATTATCCTCAACACAAAAAATGGATCTGAACAAATACAGAAACTTGCTCACCTTTAAATGAGCCAATCCAAACTGGGCTCTCAGTTAAATGGGCAATGTGCCTTTAAGAGGGCACTACTCTTCTTGTTAGCAGGTAAAGTGGATGCAGGTCAAGGACTCAAATTTAAAAAATAAATTTATTGTAAAACACTTACATAAAAATCAAATAAAAAGCTCCCATAAATAAATGGTGCAAAAATGAGTCCTCTCCCGAGACGCGTTTCACCTTGTACAAAAGGCTTTTTCAATCGGTGTCCTGCTTGAGTTTCCCGCTGGTTTAAATACCCAAAGAGTCTTTTTCAATTGGTTAATGATGTCTTCCGGTTTTCCGAACACAACGAGGGATATTACCATCAGCTGTTGTGTAAGTTCGTGATACCGGAAGTGACGTATCGCGTTTACCGCAACGTCACTTCCGTTTAGATCGTGGCCGCCATATTAGTCATTGGCAAGCCACGAACTCACTCATTGTATCAGTGTATTCAGCATAGCATGGATGAACATAAAAAAAAGGGAAAAAGGAGATCAGTTTACATCTTGACTCCATGCATATACTCGATAAGGCAATGACACAGAATGAATAAATGTGCAAAGGGAATATAATGGATTCCCCTCAGTTAAACAGCAGCATCTCTTTGCTGTGTGGATTGATTACCATTGTAACCTATTACATCAGATGTTAAGTGTGCAAGTAACTGCCCAACATCACTTCCACTTTAAAGGGATATACACTCAATTCCTTGCCATTGAAATATACGTGTATAAATCATGAAAAGATAACACACACATCAGATAATCAAGTAAATAGTCATATATATATAATATTTACAAAAAATATTCAGTAGTGTCATTGTCCTAAAGAGATACAATAGTAGTTATGCATCTTACAACAGCATAACTACTATTGTATCTCTTTAGGACAATGACACTACTGAATATTTTTTGTAAATATTATATATATATGACTATTTACTTGATTATCTGATGTGTGTGTTATCTTTTCATGATTTATACACGTATATTTCAATGGCAAGGAATTGAGTGTATATCCCTTTAAAGTGGAAGTGATGTTGGGCAGTTACTTGCACACTTAACATCTGATGTAATAGGTTACAATGGTAATCAATCCACACAGCAAAGAGATGCTGCTGTTTAACTGAGGGGAATCCATTATATTCCCTTTGCACATTTATTCATTCTGTGTCATTGCCTTATCGAGTATATGCATGGAGTCAAGATGTAAACTGATCTCCTTTTTCCCTTTTTTTTATGTTCATCCATGCTATGCTGAATACACTGATACAATGAGTGAGTTCGTGGCTTGCCAATGACTAATATGGCGGCCACGATCTAAACGGAAGTGACGTTGCGGTAAACGCGATACGTCACTTCCGGTATCACGAACTTACACAACAGCTGATGGTAATATCCCTCGTTGTGTTCGGAAAACCGGAAGACATCATTAACCAATTGAAAAAGACTCTTTGGGTATTTAAACCAGCGGGAAACTCAAGCAGGACACCGATTGAAAAAGCCTTTTGTACAAGGTGAAACGCGTCTCGGGAGAGGACTCATTTTTGCACCATTTATTTATGGGAGCTTTTTATTTGATTTTTATGTAAGTGTTTTACAATAAATTTATTTTTTAAATTTGAGTCCTTGACCTGCATCCACTTTACCTGCTAACAAGAAGAGTAGTGCCCTCTTAAAGGCACATTGCCCATTTAACTGAGAGCCCAGTTTGGATTGGCTCATTTAAAGGTGAGCAAGTTTCTGTATTTGTTCAGATCCATTTTTTGTGTTGAGGATAATACACTAGGACTTTGGTCCACTGTCCTTCTTTCTCCCTTTCTCTGAGGATTGATATACAGCCACTGAAGAAGCTTGGTATTTGCTTTAAAATACCCCTACGCCTATGATTTGAGCCTATCTTTTTCAGGCTCTGTACCATGTGAGTTCATTACCATACAACTCTTCTCTCCTTATCCACCTAGTCCAGACATACTACACCATTATTTCCATTATATCTCATTCCATTTAGATTTTTCTACAATTACATCCCTTTATAAAAGGGTGAGTTGATATATTCTTTAGCGCTCCACTGGGTCCTGTTTGTTGTGACCTTTCTACTCTCATCACCCCACTGCTTTGCATGTTATTGTGTTAAGGTTTGGAGGTACCTTCACGTGTGTTGAGCTGCTTAGTCATACTAGATTCTTCATTTTATCATTGCTAGAGCGCCTCTATAGCACGGTTTTTTGTTACCATTTTCTTCTTGGAGAACACTGCCTATAGCAACCTTCAGACTGAGTTTATTCTAACCCTACTTGAATTCATATTAACTCACAACTACTTTGTCTTTAATGGCCAACACTACCTACAGATCTCTGGGACTGCCATGGGGACGGCTTGTGCACCTACCTATGCCAACTTATTCCTGGGATGGTGGGAGCAGTGTATTGTCTCCTCACCCCGTTTTGACCATTTCCGTGAATTTGTTTTAAGTTGGCATAGGTACATAGATGACCTCTTAATCATGTGGGCAGGATCCGTCCCCATGTTTCAGGAATTTGTCAAGGACCTGAACGCAAATGACATCAACCTGAAGCTAACTTATGTTATAGACGAACACGAGCTGGTCTTTTTGGACCTAAAGATCCTGTTGCTAATGGATGGGACCATAGAAACAGAACTATTTAGGAAGGCCACCTCCACCAACAGCCTTCTCCACTGGGACAGCCATCACCCGTTCAAATTGAAGGCCTCGATCCCATACGGCCAGTACCTGCGGGCTAGAAGGAACTGCTCAGTAGACCAAACGTTTCATAAAGAATGCCAAATCCTAAGATCTCGTTTTAAGGAACTAGGCTACCCCAATCGGGTTCTGAAAAAGGCCTTCCATCGGGTTTGCCTGTTGGACAGAGCATCAACCCTATCACCTACTATACGAAGACAAGAATCCAAGGCCCCACGGTGTATCGCTACCTACGATCAAGGTTGGGGACCAATGTCCAAAATTCTGCAAACCAACTGGCCAATACTTCTCCATAACCCTGTACTCTCCGAATTGTTACCAAAGTATCCCTCAATCACAGCACGTAGGCCTTGCAATCTGCAAGATCAACTTGTCCGGAGCCATCTAGCATCCCCTCTGCCAACCACGAACTGGCTATCAGTGACTAAAGGAACATATAGATGCGGACATTGCAAGGCCTGCCAGTACATTCTACCCTCTAAGTCTACCACCTCCACCCAGACTAATTATACTGTAGAGACTAATGCTCTGGTAAATTGCAGTACTACCAGAATTATATACCTAATCACCTGTAGCTGCGGTACCCAGTACATTGGGAAAACTTTCCAACAATTTAGGCGGAGAATATTACAGCATGTTACATCAATTAACAACAGGGTAACTCCAACCCCGGTGGCTCGTCACATTCAAAACTTTCATGAGGGCAAACCTGACAATCTCAAATTCCAAGCAATAGAGAAATTGCTCCCTAACCCCAGAAAGGGCGACTTCAATAAAGCATTGTTACGCAAAGAGTCCCAGTGGATTTTTTCCTTCAAGACATTATCCCCTCTCGGCTTGAATGAGGAGTTCAACTATACCCCATTCATACACTAAAGGGGATGTACCTATGGGATCATTACTCCGCTTCAGGGACCTGTTTTACTACAATCCACTAATCCACGTAATTGGGGGTACAACTACTAACAACTAGCTTACCCTTGTTCGCTTTTCCACCGGTACCCATTCCCGATTTAATACTTGACAACCGGGATTTTCTGTAGAACTCGGTACATAGTATTCACCTGTCTACTTATTGTAGCGTCTTATCCCTAGATTCCAGCCGCACTGAATGTTAAATCCTGACAATCTATTAACAGGGCTAAACCACCAGAGTCTGTCTCGGATCATCACCTCCGGGACTGACCACCAGACTGCATCATGTGTCACACTAACTACAGTTGACAATTAACTAAACGCTGGAACCTATTGACAAGGTCTTACCAGCTTGTGTCACAGTATTGAAACCAAACTGCCGGTCTAGTATCTTATTCCCGAGTAATTTTAATCGTCAAGGCTCACTTAGGATCGTCATTCAACTGTACGATCACTAAGCTTTATCATTATGGATCTATGGCAACAAGCCTTTTGGTCACGTGATCAGTTGACCGGTATTAACTGTCTAAATTGAATTCAAATTAATTTAATTTACTTTACTTTATTTTCCATTTTCGTCATACTCCTTTCTGCGTTAAACACAGTGGGCATTGTACTATCCCCCATGGACCCAGCGCAATTCTGACCAATTCTCACACCTCCCCTAAGGATAATGTTGGTTAAAACTTATCTACCGGAGATTTCTACCGTACAGACTCCTATTGCAAATTTCGCAATTAGCACTATTTTGTGCCCCATGGACCACCGTAATTTGGCCCCTCCTTCCCCTATCTGCAGTAACCAATAAGATTTGGGAGCGGGCTTTTTAAACCTGACGAATCAGGGAAGACTTCTCCCCCTGATGAGCCTCCTTACACAACAGGCGAAACGCGCGTCGGGCTGAAGTGTGGCACCTATTATCGGTCTCGGGTCTGACACTAACCCGGTCACCTCAAGGTTACCCTGACTCCTCGGACATTGTTACAAAAATCTCTTGGCTGACCAGAACCTTGCACTCTAGCGATATCCTTACTATTGTCCAGCATCCCGGCTTACTACCCGACATGTACGGGATGCCTAATTGGGCTCCGGACGAACAGTAACCTGAAGTATCCACTAGGGTACTACTTAATAATAACAATATTATTATTATTTTTTTAAATTTTGAAAAGGAACTATTAGGGCAAACAGTTATTACATACCCTTCCTTCTTCCCTGTCTCCTACCGCTTTACTATACCTGGTACCCATGAAGGCACCATTCTACCCTCCATGTACTAAAACTTTCTGTTTATCTTACAGTAATATATACATGTAATAGGGGGCTACTAGGTATCTTCTATTGATTATCAAACACCGGCAACCATAGCCAACTATAGGAAGGTAGCTGGGCAAGGATATTCTTTTTGTCTCGATCTTACAACTTTGTTACTACCTTGGTTTGCCTGACATCGGCAACCATAGGTCACAACAAGTTAGCCTAAGAAACGAGACTAACCTTTGATACTAGAATCTAATTACCCGTACGGTTTGCCTAACATCAGCAACCATAGGTAATATTCTCGACCCTAAACTATATTTACAATAATTTTTATGGGTATGTATGTTCACACTCGGAGGGAGGCACACTGGGATTAGACATCCCTCCAGTCGGCATACGGCTCACTCCCTCCACAAAACCGATACCCGGCTAATCTTTCCTCACTTATACTGCCCATTAGGATTGTATGTCCTAGAGAATAAGCGCTATTTCAGTTACCAGTGGGTCGAGTGAAAAGATTGGTCGGTGGCACTTTCTATGCCAATACATGGCTTTCCTACTCTCCAACTGAGACTGTGTTGGGGACATACTGACTCTTTGTGCAAGATATCGGTATTGCTGTATCTAAATAAACACACATATACTACTATCATAACCACAAGATATTTGGTATCCCTTACTGTCATCTGCCATACCAATTGTTGGTTACTATCACATGTCAGTACACCGAGCAACAGCTACCTCTGTGGTACGAATTACCATCATATTGACTAATTGCGGCACTAACAGTACTGGGCTAGCTTTATGACATTAGGGCACCAACAGTAGTTACAGTTATTATTTAGTTGCTATTTGACACACCAATCTTTCCTTTTCGTGTGTGTCTCTACACTCTCCTCTTTACCTTTTTCGTTAAATTAGGTCTCACGATTTTTACCCCATTTTATTAAAGGGTATTTTAACTGTTCTTCACCTATTGTATACGTTGCGATTTATATATCCCATAGGACAGATTTCTCTCTTTTGTTCAAATCCACTATTAGGGTTACCCCCTGCTCTGTCCTCGTTATTGACTGGCCTTTTCTATTTCTTTCTATTCATTTTCTCAAGGTTTTAATACCAATTGGGCCTCTTCACAACTAGATTGGGTTACCATACCAATACACGAACAGTTATTGAATATTAAGCTCTGTACGGCAGCACCCAAATACAAATCTTTGAATGACTGACCTCCTGGATCGTCTAGGGGACCATAACCTAGGCCATGACGAAATAACTAACGTTTTTTCTACGAATCCACTTAACCTTAATGCTGTGATTACTGATGACATTAATACCGCTTTTTTAACATTCAAAAAACATATCAGGACCAAATTCAAAGCCTCTGGGAACTAACCAGTCTGAAGCAATACTTGGAACAGAAACTGGTTCCCAGAGGTCTTCGCCCAGAGATATTAACACCAGATAAAATCCAGACGGACGAGCAGTTAAGTGAATGGAACTCTATCCTACTTGACTGCTCGTCCAGATTAATGGATTTTCTGGTCAGACTGGAATCGACAAACTTTGAACTAATCAACTCCAAACTTAAAAATGACATTGTTGGAATAAAAAACTACAACACTGACGCTCTCTTCGTACAAATGGAAAACAAATTACAACAGAACATTAATAATTTCAGACACCATCTAAAAATCAAAAAACACAACAAATTTCAGCGAGATTTTAAGGATTTCAAAAACGGCACAATCTTTAGGCCTTCAACCAAATACTCTAGAAGGCGTAATAACTATCAGGGCTCCTCCTCAGGTGAGACGGATTGGTCCGACCAAGATCAACCTCCACAAAGGAGACGGAGATCACCGTTTAACCGTAACAGGGACCACTCAAGGGAGCCTAGGTCCTCTTCAAACACCAGTAACAAAAGCATACTCAAAAACCCTGATAAGATTGTTTCGTTTCTGGATATCCCAGTAACCACTGACATCGTAAATTCTCAGACCTCTACCATTCCCTCCTCAAACTCTTTTTTAGAGCAGGACCAACCACGACAGCAACGAGGTCGCCTGAGAGACAGGGATCGCTGGGGATACAAGAACCAGAACCGTACACCGAGACAATAGCCTCTAATAAAATCATTAACCTATCAGATTTCACATTAAATAAACACCACCTATCCCTATTGAATCGGGGACTTTCCTTTGTACCCACACCTACCTGTAATAAGTTTACCTGGTCTAAGGACCTTAATCTGTTTGGCCGGAAATTAGCCCTGAACATCTTTCACGCCAAAAAAGACCAAGTGATGGCTAACGAAATGGGTCTCTCAGCGGAGGACTACGAATTTTCGAGAACCTTAGACACTCTCCTGGTCGAAAGTGATCTCTCAAGACCTCTCACGAGTTTTAAATCAGCAAGTTATTTTACACCAAACTTCGCTGACTCACCACATGTAGATCTTTTTGTCCAGATGTCACTAAAAGAGCTGGAATCCGCTCCGACCCACAATTCCGGCACTAATAACCTGAGTTTCATGGAACGGCAGGCCCTAAAAGATCTCCGAAAACAAACAGAAATCATTATAAAACCAGCTGATAAAGGTGGAAACACTGTACTGATGAACCGCCCCGACTATATCGAGATGTGCATGTCACACCTTTCCGACCCATTATATTACAGGGCTCTCCCCTCAGACCCAACCAAGATGTTCGTGGACGAGCTAGAGAGACTCCTTAATGAGGCCCTGAGCAGTTCCATCATTAACAAAGATGAATTCCGTTTTCTCCTACCACACAAAAATCCCACCATAGCAACTTTCTATTGCTTACCAAAGGTACACAAGGGTTCGTATCCCCCACCTGGCAGGCCCATTGTGTCGGGTAATAACTGCCTAACAGAGTCTCCCAGTAAATTCATCGAGAGCATTCTTCACCCCATGGTGTTAAAACTACCATCCTTCTTACAGGATACGAAATCCACCCTGCTGATGCTACAGAACTTGACAGTCCCACCGTATACCCAGCTGGCCAGTCTCGATGTTGTTGCATTATATACCAACATCCCCCATGACAAAGGCCTCAGGGCTTGCAGGTTCTTCTTGGAGAACACTGCCTATAGCAACCTTCAGACTGAGTTTATTCTAACCCTACTTGAATTCATATTAACTCACAACTACTTTGTCTTTAATGGCCAACACTACCTACAGATCTCTGGGACTGCCATGGGGACGGCTTGCGCACCTACCTATGCCAACTTATTCCTGGGATGGTGGGAGCAGTGTATTGTCTCCTCACCCCGTTTTGACCATTTCCGTGAATTTGTTTTAAGTTGGCATAGGTACATAGATGACCTCTTAATCATGTGGGCAGGATCCGTCCCCATGTTTCAGGAATTTGTCAAGGACCTGAACGCAAATGACATCAACCTGAAGCTAACTTATGTTATAGACGAACACGAGCTGGTCTTTTTGGACCTAAAGATCCTGTTGCTAATGGATGGGACCAT
Source organism: Pelobates fuscus (assembly GCF_036172605.1). Lineage (NCBI taxonomy): Eukaryota > Metazoa > Chordata > Amphibia > Anura > Pelobatidae > Pelobates > Pelobates fuscus. Next base: position 75,536,435 of record NC_086324.1, read on the forward strand.
AGAAACAGAACTATTTAGGAAGGCCACCTCCACCAACAGCCTTCTCCACTGGGACAGCCATCACCCGTTCAAATTGAAGGCCTCGATCCCATACGGCCAGTACCTGCGGGCTAGAAGGAACTGCTCAGTAGACCAAACGTTTCATAAAGAATGCCAAATCCTAAGATCTCGTTTTAAGGAACTAGGCTACCCCAATCGGGTTCTGAAAAAGGCCTTCCATCGGGTTTGCCTGTTGGACAGAGCATCAACCCTATCACCTACTATACGAAGACAAGAATCCAAGGCCCCACGGTGTATCGCTACCTACGATCAAGGTTGGGGACCAATGTCCAAAATTCTGCAAACCAACTGGCCAATACTTCTCCATAACCCTGTACTCTCCGAATTGTTACCAAAGTATCCCTCAATCACAGCACGTAGGCCTTGCAATCTGCAAGATCAACTTGTCCGGAGCCATCTAGCATCCCCTCTGCCAACCACGAACTGGCTATCAGTGACTAAAGGAACATATAGATGCGGACATTGCAAGGCCTGCCAGTACATTCTACCCTCTAAGTCTACCACCTCCACCCAGACTAATTATACTGTAGAGACTAATGCTCTGGTAAATTGCAGTACTACCAGAATTATATACCTAATCACCTGTAGCTGCGGTACCCAGTACATTGGGAAAACTTTCCAACAATTTAGGCGGAGAATATTACAGCATGTTACATCAATTAACAACAGGGTAACTCCAACCCCGGTGGCTCGTCACATTCAAAACTTTCATGAGGGCAAACCTGACAATCTCAAATTCCAAGCAATAGAGAAATTGCTCCCTAACCCCAGAAAGGGCGACTTCAATAAAGCATTGTTACGCAAAGAGTCCCAGTGGATTTTTTCCTTCAAGACATTATCCCCTCTCGGCTTGAATGAGGAGTTCAACTATACCCCATTCATACACTAAAGGGGATGTACCTATGGGATCATTACTCCGCTTCAGGGACCTGTTTTACTACAATCCACTAATCCACGTAATTGGGGGGTACAACTACTAACAACTAGCTTACCCTTGTTCGCTTTTCCACCGGTACCCATTCCCGATTTAATACTTGACAACCGGGATTTTCTGTAGAACTCGGTACATAGTATTCACCTGTCTACTTATTGTAGCGTCTTATCCCTAGATTCCAGCCGCACTGAATGTTAAATCCTGACAATCTATTAACAGGGCTAAACCACCAGAGTCTGTCTCGGATCATCACCTCCGGGACTGACCACCAGACTGCATCATGTGTCACACTAACTACAGTTGACAATTAACTAAACGCTGGAACCTATTGACAAGGTCTTACCAGCTTGTGTCACAGTATTGAAACCAAACTGCCGGTCTAGTATCTTATTCCCGAGTAATTTTAATCGTCAAGGCTCACTTAGGATCGTCATTCAACTGTACGATCACTAAGCTTTATCATTATGGATCTATGGCAACAAGCCTTTTGGTCATGTGATCAGTTGACCGGTATTAACTGTCTAAATTGAATTCAAATTAATTTAATTTACTTTACTTTATTTTCCATTTTCGTCATACTCCTTTCTGCGTTAAACACAGTGGGCATTGTACTATCCCCCATGGACCCAGCGCAATTCTGACCAATTCTCACACCTCCCCTAAGGATAATGTTGGTTAAAACTTATCTACCGGAGATTTCTACCGTACAGACTCCTATTGCAAATTTCGCAATTAGCACTATTTTGTGCCCCATGGACCACCGTAATTTGGCCCCTCCTTCCCCTATCTGCAGTACCCAATAAGATTTGGGAGCGGGCTTTTTAAACCTGACGAATCAGGGAAGACTTCTCCCCCTGATGAGCCTCCTTACACAACAGGCGAAACGCGCGTCGGGCTGAAGTGTGGCACCTATTATCGGTCTCGGGTCTGACACTAACCCGGTCACCTCAAGGTTACCCTGACTCCTCGGACATTGTTACGAAAATCTCTTGGCTGACCAGAACCTTGCACTCTAGCGATATCCTTACTATTGTCCAGCATCCCGGCTTACTACCCGACATGTACGGGATGCCTAATTGGGCTCCGGACGAACAGTAACCTGAAGTATCCACTAGGGTACTACTTAATAATAACAATATTATTATTATTTTTTTAAATTTTGAAAAGGAACTATTAGGGCAAACAGTTATTACATACCCTTCCTTCTTCCCTGTCTCCTACCGCTTTACTATACCTGGTACCCATGAAGGCACCATTCTACCCTCCATGTACTAAAACTTTCTGTTTATCTTACAGTAATATATACATGTAATAGGGGGCTACTAGGTATCTTCTATTGATTATCAAACACCGGCAACCATAGCCAACTATAGGAAGGTAGCTGGGCAAGGATATTCTTTTTGTCTCGATCTTACAACTTTGTTACTACCTTGGTTTGCCTGACATCGGCAACCATAGGTCACAACAAGTTAGCCTAAGAAACGAGACTAACCTTTGATACTAGAATCTAATTACCCGTACGGTTTGCCTAACATCAGCAACCATAGGTAATATTCTCGACCCTAAACTATATTTACAATAATTTTTATGGGTATGTATGTTCACACTCGGAGGGAGGCACACTGGGATTAGACATCCCTCCAGTCGGCATACGGCTCACTCCCTCCACAAAACCGATACCCGGCTAATCTTTCCTCACTTATACTGCCCATTAGGATTGTATGTCCTAGAGAATAAGCGCTATTTCAGTTACCAGTGGGTCGAGTGAAAAGATTGGTCGGTGGCACTTTCTATGCCAATACATGGCTTTCCTACTCTCCAACTGAGACTGTGTTGGGGACATACTGACTCTTTGTGCAAGATATCGGTATTGCTGTATCTAAATAAACACACGTATACTACTATCATAACCACGAGATATTTGGTATCCCTTACTGTCATCTGCCATACCAATTGTTGGTTACTATCACATGTCAGTACACCGAGCAACAGCTACCTCTGTGGTACGAATTACCATCATATTGACTAATTGCGGCACTAACAGTACTGGGCTAGCTTTATGACATTAGGGCACCAACAGTAGTTACAGTTATTATTTAGTTGCTATTTGACACACCAATCTTTCCTTTTCGTGTGTGTCTCTACACTCTCCTCTTTACCTTTTTCGTTAAATTAGGTCTCACGATTTTTACCCCATTTTATTAAAGGGTATTTTAACTGTTCTTCACCTATTGTATACGTTGCGATTAATATATCCCATAGGACAGATTTCTCTCTTTTGTTCAAATCCACTATTAGGGTTACCCCCTGCTCTGTCCTCGTTATTGACTGGCCTTTTCTATTTCTTTCTATTCATTTTCTCAAGGTTTTAATACCAATTGGGCCTCTTCACAACTAGATTGGGTTACCATACCAATACACGAACAGTTATTGAATATTAAGCTCTGTACGGCAGCACCCAAATACAAATCTTTGAATGACTGACCTCCTGGATCGTCTAGGGGACCATAACCTAGGCCATGACGAAATAACTAACGTTTTTTCTACGAATCCACTTAACCTTAATGCTGTGATTACTGATGACATTAATACCGCTTTTTTAACATTCAAAAAACATATCAGGACCAAATTCGAAGCCTCTGGGAACTAACCAGTCTGAAGCAATACTTGGAACAGAAACTGGTTCCCAGAGGTCTTCGCCCAGAGATATTAACACCAGATAAAATCCAGACGGACGAGCAGTTAAGTGAATGGAACTCTATCCTACTTGACTGCTCGTCCAGATTAATGGATTTTCTGGTCAGACTGGAATCGACAAACTTTGAACTAATCAACTCCAAACTTAAAAATGACATTGTTGGAATAAAAAACTACAACACTGACGCTCTCTTCGTACAAATGGAAAACAAATTACAACAGAACATTAATAATTTCAGACACCATCTAAAAATCAAAAAACACAACAAATTTCAGCGAGATTTTAAGGATTTCAAAAACGGCACAATCTTTAGGCCTTCAACCAAATACTCTAGAAGGCGTAATAACTATCAGGGCTCCTCCTCAGGTGAGACGGATTGGTCCGACCAAGATCAACCTCCACAAAGGAGACGGAGATCACCGTTTAACCGTAACAGGGACCACTCAAGGGAGCCTAGGTCCTCTTCAAACACCAGTAACAAAAGCATACTCAAAAACCCTGATAAGATTGTTTCGTTTCTGGATATCCCAGTAACCACTGACATCGTAAATTCTCAGACCTCTACCATTCCCTCCTCAAACTCTTTTTTAGAGCAGGACCAACCGCGACAGCAACGAGGTCGCCTGAGAGACAGGGATCGCTGGGGATACAAGAACCAGAACCGTACACCGAGACAATAGCCTCTAATAAAATCATTAACCTATCAGATTTCACATTAAATAAACACCACCTATCCCTATTGAATCGGGGACTTTCCTTTGTACCCACACCTACCTGTAATAAGTTTACCTGGTCTAAGGACCTTAATCTGTTTGGCCGGAAATTAGCCCTGAACATCTTTCACGCCAAAAAAGACCAAGTGATGGCTAACGAAATGGGTCTCTCAGCGGAGGACTACGAATTTTCGAGAACCTTAGACACTCTCCTGGTCGAAAGTGATCTCTCAAGACCTCTCACGAGTTTTAAATCAGCAAGTTATTTTACACCAAACTTCGCTGACTCACCACATGTAGATCTTTTTGTCCAGATGTCACTAAAAGAGCTGGAATCCGCTCCGACCCACAATTCCGGCACTAATAACCTGAGTTTCATGGAACGGCAGGCCCTAAAAGATCTCCGAAAACAAACAGAAATCATTATAAAACCAGCTGATAAAGGTGGAAACACTGTACTGATGAACCGCCCCGACTATATCGAGATGTGCATGTCACACCTTTCCGACCCATTATATTACACTGCTCTCCCCTCAGACCCAACCAAGATGTTCGTGGACGAGCTAGAGAGACTCCTTAATGAGGCCCTGAGCAGTTCCATGATTAACAAAGATGAATTCCGTTTTCTCCTACCACACAAAAATCCCACCATAGCAACTTTCTATTGCTTACCAAAGGTACACAAGGGTTCGTATCCCCCACCTGGCAGGCCCATTGTGTCGGGTAATAACTGCCTAACAGAGTCTCCCAGTAAATTCATCGAGAGCATTCTTCACCCCATGGTGTTAAAACTACCATCCTTCTTACAGGATACGAAATCCACCCTGCTGATGCTACAGAACTTGACAGTCCCACCGTATACCCAGCTGGCCAGTCTCGATGTTGTTGCATTATATACCAACATCCCCCATGACAAAGGCCTCAGGGCTTGCAGGTTCTTCTTGGAGAACACTGCCTATAGCAACCTTCAGACTGAGTTTATTCTAACCCTACTTGAATTCATATTAACTCACAACTACTTTGTCTTTAATGGCCAACACTACCTACAGATCTCTGGGACTGCCATGGGGACGGCTTGCGCACCTACCTATGCCAACTTATTCCTGGGATGGTGGGAGCAGTGTATTGTCTCCTCACCCCGTTTTGACCATTTCCGTGAATTTGTTTTAAGTTGGCATAGGTACATAGATGACCTCTTAATCATGTGGGCAGGATCCGTCCCCATGTTTCAGGAATTTGTCAAGGACCTGAACGCAAATGACATCAACCTGAAGCTAACTTATGTTATAGACGAACACGAGCTGGTCTTTTTGGACCTAAAGATCCTGTTGCTAATGGATGGGACCATAGAAACAGAACTATTTAGGAAGGCCACCTCCACCAACAGCCTTCTCCACTGGGACAGCCATCACCCGTTCAAATTGAAGGCCTCGATCCCATACGGCCAGTACCTGCGGGCTAGAAGGAACTGCTCAGTAGACCAAACGTTTCATAAAGAATGCCAAATCCTAAGATCTCGTTTTAAGGAACTAGGCTACCCCAATCGGGTTCTGAAAAAGGCCTTCCATCGGGTTTGCCTGTTGGACAGAGCATCAACCCTATCACCTACTATACGAAGACAAGAATCCAAGGCCCCACGGTGTATCGCTACCTACGATCAAGGTTGGGGACCAATGTCCAAAATTCTGAAAACCAACTGGCCAATACTTCTCCATAACCCTGTACTCTCCGAATTGTTACCAAAGTATCCCTCAATCACAGCACGTAGGCCTTGCAATCTGCAAGATCAACTTGTCCGGAGCCATCTAGCATCCCCTCTGCCAACCACGAACTGGCTATCAGTGACTAAAGGAACATATAGATGCGGACATTGCAAGGCCTGCCAGTACATTCTACCCTCTAAGTCTACCACCTCCACCCAGACTAATTATACTGTAGAGACTAATGCTCTGGTAAATTGCAGTACTACCAGAATTATATACCTAATCACCTGTAGCTGCGGTACCCAGTACATTGGGAAAACGTTCCAACAATTTAGGCGGAGAATATTACAGCATGTTACATCAATTAACAACAGGGTAACTCCAACCCCGGTGGCTCGTCACATTCAAAACTTTCATGAGGGCAAACCTGACAATCTCAAATTCCAAGCAATAGAGAAATTGCTCCCTAACCCCAGAAAGGGCGACTTCAATAAAGCATTGTTACGCAAAGAGTCCCAGTGGATTTTTTCCTTCAAGACATTATCCCCTCTCGGCTTGAATGAGGAGTTCAACTATACCCCATTCATACACTAAAGGGGATGTACCTATGGGATCATTACTCCGCTTCAGGGACCTGTTTTACTACAATCCACTAATCCACGTAATTGGGGGGTACAACTACTAACAACTAGCTTACCCTTGTTCGCTTTTCCACCGGTACCCATTCCCGATTTAATACTTGACAACCGGGATTTTCTGTAGAACTCGGTACATAGTATTCACCTGTCTACTTATTGTAGCGTCTTATCCCTAGATTCCAGCCGCACTGAATGTTAAATCCTGACAATCTATTAACAGGGCTAAACCACCAGAGTCTGTCTCGGATCATCACCTCCGGGACTGACCACCAGACTGCATCATGTGTCACACTAACTACAGTTGACAATTAACTAAACGCTGGAACCTATTGACAAGGTCTTACCAGCTTGTGTCACAGTATTGAAACCAAACTGCCGGTCTAGTATCTTATTCCCGAGTAATTTTAATCGTCAAGGCTCACTTAGGATCGTCATTCAACTGTACGATCACTAAGCTTTATCATTATGGATCTATGGCAACAAGCCTTTTGGTCATGTGATCAGTTGACCGGTATTAACTGTCTAAATTGAATTCAAATTAATTTAATTTACTTTACTTTATTTTCCATTTTCGTCATACTCCTTTCTGCGTTAAACACAGTGGGCATTGTACTATCCCCCATGGACCCAGCGCAATTCTGACCAATTCTCACACCTCCCCTAAGGATAATGTTGGTTAAAACTTATCTACCGGAGATTTCTACCGTACAGACTCCTATTGCAAATTTCGCAATTAGCACTATTTTGTGCCCCATGGACCACCGTAATTTGGCCCCTCCTTCCCCTATCTGCAGTACCCAATAAGATTTGGGAGCGGGCTTTTTAAACCTGACGAATCAGGGAAGACTTCTCCCCCTGATGAGCCTCCTTACACAACAGGCGAAACGCGCGTCGGGCTGAAGTGTGGCACCTATTATCGGTCTCGGGTCTGACACTAACCCGGTCACCTCAAGGTTACCCTGACTCCTCGGACATTGTTACGAAAATCTCTTGGCTGACCAGAACCTTGCACTCTAGCAATATCCTTACTATTGTCCAGCATCCCGGCTTACTACCCGACATGTACGGGATGCCTAATTGGGCTCCGGACGAACAGTAACCTGAAGTATCCACTAGGGTACTACTTAATAATAACAATATTATTATTATTTTTTTCAATTTTGAAAAGGAACTATTAGGGCAAACAGTTATTACATACCCTTCCTTCTTCCCTGTCTCCTACCGCTTTACTATACCTGGTACCCATGAAGGCACCATTCTACCCTCCATGTACTAAAACTTTCTGTTTATCTTACAGTAATATATACATGTAATAGGGGGCTACTAGGTATCTTCTATTGATTATCAAACACCGGCAACCATAGCCAACTATAGGAAGGTAGCTGGGCAAGGATATTCTTTTTGTCTCGATCTTACAACTTTGTTACTACCTTGGTTTGCCTGACATCGGCAACCATAGGTCACAACAAGTTAGCCTAAGAAACGAGACTAACCTTTGATACTAGAATCTAATTACCCGTACGGTTTGCCTAACATCAGCAACCATAGGTAATATTCTCGACCCTAAACTATATTTACAATAATTTTTATGGGTATGTATGTTCACACTCGGAGGGAGGCACACTGGGATTAGACATCCCTCCAGTCGGCATACGGCTCACTCCCTCCACAAAACCGATACCCGGCTAATCTTTCCTCACTTATACTGCCCATTAGGATTGTATGTCCTAGAGAATAAGCGCTATTTCAGTTACCAGTGGGTCGAGTGAAACGATTGGTCGGTGGCACTTTCTATGCCAATACATGGCTTTCCTACTCTCCAACTGAGACTGTGTTGGGGACATACTGACTCTTTGTGCAAGATATCGGTATTGCTGTATCTAAATAAACACACGTATACTACTATCATAACCACGAGATATTTGGTATCCCTTACTGTCATCTGCCATACCAATTGTTGGTTACTATCACATGTCAGTACACCGAGCAACAGCTACCTCTGTGGTACGAATTACCATCATATTGACTAATTGCGGCACTAACAGTACTGGGCTAGCTTTATGACATTAGGGCACCAACAGTAGTTACAGTTATTATTTAGTTGCTATTTGACACACCAATCTTTCCTTTTCGTGTGTGTCTCTACACTCTCCTCTTTACCTTTTTCGTTAAATTAGGTCTCACGATTTTTACCCCATTTTATTAAAGGGTATTTTAACTGTTCTTCACCTATTGTATACGTTGCGATTTATATATCCCATAGGACAGATTTCTCTCTTTTGTTCAAATCCACTATTAGGGTTACCCCCTGCTCTGTCCTCGTTATTGACTGGCCTTTTCTATTTCTTTCTATTCATTTTCTCAAGGTTTTAATACCAATTGGGCCTCTTCACAACTAGATTGGGTTACCATACCAATACACGAACAGTTATTGAATATTAAGCTCTGTACGGCAGCACCCAAATACAAATCTTTGAATGACTGACCTCCTGGATCGTCTAGGGGACCATAACCTAGGCCATGACGAAATAACTAACGTTTTTTCTACGAATCCACTTAACCTTAATGCTGTGATTACTGATGACATTAATACCGCTTTTTTAACATTCAAAAAACATATCAGGACCAAATTCGAAGCCTCTGGGAACTAACCAGTCTGAAGCAATACTTGGAACAGAAACTGGTTCCCAGAGGTCTTCGCCCAGAGATATTAACACCAGATAAAATCCAGACGGACGAGCAGTTAAGTGAATGGAACTCTATCCTACTTGACTGCTCGTCCAGATTAATGGATTTTCTGGTCAGACTGGAATCGACAAACTTTGAACTAATCAACTCCAAACTTAAAAATGACATTGTTGGAATAAAAAACTACAACACTGACGCTCTCTTCGTACAAATGGAAAACAAATTACAACAGAACATTAATAATTTCAGACACCATCTAAAAATCAAAAAACACAACAAATTTCAGCGAGATTTTAAGGATTTCAAAAACGGCACAATCTTTAGGCCTTCAACCAAATACTCTAGAAGGCGTAATAACTATCAGGGCTCCTCCTCAGGTGAGACGGATTGGTCCGACCAAGATCAACCTCCACAAAGGAGACGGAGATCACCGTTTAACCGTAACAGGGACCACTCAAGGGAGCCTAGGTCCTCTTCAAACACCAGTAACAAAAGCATACTCAAAAACCCTGATAAGATTGTTTCGTTTCTGGATATCCCAGTAACCACTGACATCGTAAATTCTCAGACCTCTACCATTCCCTCCTCAAACTCTTTTTTAGAGCAGGACCAACCGCGACAGCAACGAGGTCGCCTGAGAGACAGGGATCGCTGGGGATACAAGAACCAGAACCGTACACCGAGACAATAGCCTCTAATAAAATCATTAACCTATCAGATTTCACATTAAATAAACACCACCTATCCCTATTGAATCGGGGACTTTCCTTTGTACCCACACCTACCTGTAATAAGTTTACCTGGTCTAAGGACCTTAATCTGTTTGGCCGGAAATTAGCCCTGAACATCTTTCACGCCAAAAAAGACCAAGTGATGGCTAACGAAATGGGTCTCTCAGCGGAGGACTACGAATTTTCGAGAACCTTAGACACTCTCCTGGTCGAAAGTGATCTCTCAAGACCTCTCACGAGTTTTAAATCAGCAAGTTATTTTACACCAAACTTCGCTGACTCACCACATGTAGATCTTTTTGTCCAGATGTCACTAAAAGAGCTGGAATCCGCTCCGACCCACAATTCCGGCACTAATAACCTGAGTTTCATGGAACGGCAGGCCCTAAAAGAAAACAAACAGAAATCATTATAAAACCAGCTGATAAAGGTGGAAACACTGTACTGATGAACCGCCCCGACTATATCGAGATGTGCATGTCACACCTTTCCGACCCATTATATTACAGGGCTCTCCCCTCAGACCCAACCAAGATGTTCGTGGACGAGCTAGAGAGACTCCTTAATGAGGCCCTGAGCAGTTCCATCATTAACAAAGATGAATTCCGTTTTCTCCTACCACACAAAACTCCCACCATAGCAACTTTCTATTGCTTACCAAAGGTACACAAGGGTTCGTATCCCCCACCTGGCAGGCCCATTGTGTCGGGTAATAACTGCCTAACAGAGTCTCCCAGTAAATTCATCGAGAGCATTCTTCACCCCATGGTGTTAAAACTACCATCCTTCTTACAGGATACGAAATCCACCCTGCTGATGCTACAGAACTTGACAGTCCCACCGTATACCCAGCTGGCCAGTCTCGATGTTGTTGCATTATATACCAACATCCCCCATGACAAAGGCCTCAGGGCTTGCAGGTTCTTCTTGGAGAACACTGCCTATAGCAACCTTCAGACTGAGTTTATTCTAACCCTACTTGAATTCATATTAACTCACAACTACTTTGTCTTTAATGGCCAACACTACCTACAGATCTCTGGGACTGCCATGGGGACGGCTTGCGCACCTACCTATGCCAACTTATTCCTGGGATGGTGGGAGCAGTGTATTGTCTCCTCACCCCGTTTTGACCATTTCCGTGAATTTGTTTTAAGTTGGCATAGGTACATAGATGACCTCTTAATCATGTGGGCAGGATCCGTCCCCATGTTTCAGGAATTTGTCAAGGACCTGAACGCAAATGACATCAACCTGAAGCTAACTTATGTTATAGACGAACACGAGCTGGTCTTTTTGGACCTAAAGATCCTGTTGCTAATGGATGGGACCATAGAAACAGAACTATTTAGGAAGGCCACCTCCACCAACAGCCTTCTCCACTGGGACAGCCATCACCCGTTCAAATTGAAGGCCTCGATCCCATACGGCCAGTACCTGCGGGCTAGAAGGAACTGCTCAGTAGACCAAACGTTTCATAAAGAATGCCAAATCCTAAGATCTCGTTTTAAGGAACTAGGCTACCCCAATCGGGTTCTGAAAAAGGCCTTCCATCGGGTTTGCCTGTTGGACAGAGCATCAACCCTATCACCTACTATACGAAGACAAGAATCCAAGGCCCCACGGTGTATCGCTACCTACGATCAAGGTTGGGGACCAATGTCCAAAATTCTGCAAACCAACTGGCCAATACTTCTCCATAACCCTGTACTCTCCGAATTGTTACCAAAGTATCCCTCAATCACAGCACGTAGGCCTTGCAATCTGCAAGATCAACTTGTCCGGAGCCATCTAGCATCCCCTCTGCCAACCACGAACTGGCTATCAGTGACTAAAGGAACATATAGATGCGGACATTGCAAGGCCTGCCAGTACATTCTACCCTCTAAGTCTACCACCTCCACCCAGACTAATTATACTGTAGAGACTAATGCTCTGGTAAATTGCAGTACTACCAGAATTATATACCTAATCACCTGTAGCTGCGGTACCCAGTACATTGGGAAAACGTTCCAACAATTTAGGCGGAGAATATTACAGCATGTTACATCAATTAACAACAGGGTAACTCCAACCCCGGTGGCTCGTCACATTCAAAACTTTCATGAGGGCAAACCTGACAATCTCAAATTCCAAGCAATAGAGAAATTGCTCCCTAACCCCAGAAAGGGCGACTTCAATAAAGCATTGTTACGCAAAGAGTCCCAGTGGATTTTTTCCTTCAAGACATTATCCCCTCTCGGCTTGAATGAGGAGTTCAACTATACCCCATTCATACACTAAAGGGGATGTACCTATGGGATCATTACTCCGCTTCAGGGACCTGTTTTACTACAATCCACTAATCCACGTAATTGGGGGGTACAACTACTAACAACTAGCTTACCCTTGTTCGCTTTTCCACCGGTACCCATTCCCGATTTAATACTTGACAACCGGGATTTTCTGTAGAACTCGGTACATAGTATTCACCTGTCTACTTATTGTAGCGTCTTATCCCTAGATTCCAGCCGCACTGAATGTTAAATCCTGACAATCTATTAACAGGGCTAAACCACCAGAGTCTGTCTCGGATCATCACCTCCGGGACTGACCACCAGACTGCATCATGTGTCACACTAACTACAGTTGACAATTAACTAAACGCTGGAACCTATTGACAAGGTCTTACCAGCTTGTGTCACAGTATTGAAACCAAACTGCCGGTCTAGTATCTTATTCCCGAGTAATTTTAATCGTCAAGGCTCACTTAGGATCGTCATTCAACTGTACGATCACTAAGCTTTATCATTATGGATCTATGGCAACAAGCCTTTTGGTCATGTGATCAGTTGACCGGTATTAACTGTCTAAATTGAATTCAAATTAATTTAATTTACTTTACTTTATTTTCCATTTTCGTCATACTCCTTTCTGCGTTAAACACAGTGGGCATTGTACTATCCCCCATGGACCCAGCGCAATTCTGACCAATTCTCACACCTCCCCTAAGGATAATGTTGGTTAAAACTTATCTACCGGAGATTTCTACCGTACAGACTCCTATTGCAAATTTCGCAATTAGCACTATTTTGTGCCCCATGGACCACCGTAATTTGGCCCCTCCTTCCCCTATCTGCAGTAACCAATAAGATTTGGGAGCGGGCTTTTTAAACCTGACGAATCAGGGAAGACTTCTCCCCCTGATGAGCCTCCTTACACAACAGGCGAAACGCGCGTCGGGCTGAAGTGTGGCACCTATTATCGGTCTCGGGTCTGACACTAACCCGGTCACCTCAAGGTTACCCTGACTCCTCGGACATTGTTACGAAAATCTCTTGGCTGACCAGAACCTTGCACTCTAGCGATATCCTTACTATTGTCCAGCATCCCGGCTTACTACCCGACATGTACGGGATGCCTAATTGGGCTCCGGACGAACAGTAACCTGAAGTATCCACTAGGGTACTACTTAATAATAACAATATTATTATTATTTTTTTCAATTTTGAAAAGGAACTATTAGGGCAAACAGTTATTACATACCCTTCCTTCTTCCCTGTCTCCTACCGCTTTACTATACCTGGTACCCATGAAGGCACCATTCTACCCTCCATGTACTAAAACTTTCTGTTTATCTTACAGTAATATATACATGTAATAGGGGGCTACTAGGTATCTTCTATTGATTATCAAACACCGGCAACCATAGCCAACTATAGGAAGGTAGCTGGGCAAGGATATTCTTTTTGTCTCGATCTTACAACTTTGTTACTACCTTGGTTTGCCTGACATCGGCAACCATAGGTCACAACAAGTTAGCCTAAGAAACGAGACTAACCTTTGATACTAGAATCTAATTACCCGTACGGTTTGCCTAACATCAGCAACCATAGGTAATATTCTCGACCCTAAACTATATTTACAATAATTTTTATGGGTATGTATGTTCACACTCGGAGGGAGGCACACTGGGATTAGACATCCCTCCAGTCGGCATACGGCTCACTCCCTCCACAAAACCGATACCCGGCTAATCTTTCCTCACTTATACTGCCCATTAGGATTGTATGTCCTAGAGAATAAGCGCTATTTCAGTTACCAGTGGGTCGAGTGAAAAGATTGGTCGGTGGCACTTTCTATGCCAATACATGGCTTTCCTACTCTCCAACTGAGACTGTGTTGGGGACATACTGACTCTTTGTGCAAGATATCGGTATTGCTGTATCTAAATAAACACACGTATACTACTATCATAACCACGAGATATTTGGTATCCCTTACTGTCATCTGCCATACCAATTGTTGGTTACTATCACATGTCAGTACACCGAGCAACAGCTACCTCTGTGGTACGAATTACCATCATATTGACTAATTGCGGCACTAACAGTACTGGGCTAGCTTTATGACATTAGGGCACCAACAGTAGTTACAGTTATTATTTAGTTGCTATTTGACACACCAATCTTTCCTTTTCGTGTGTGTCTCTACACTCTCCTCTTTACCTTTTTCGTTAAATTAGGTCTCACGATTTTTACCCCATTTTATTAAAGGGTATTTTAACTGTTCTTCACCTATTGTATACGTTGCGATTTATATATCCCATAGGACAGATTTCTCTCTTTTGTTCAAATCCACTATTAGGGTTACCCCCTGCTCTGTCCTCGTTATTGACTGGCCTTTTCTATTTCTTTCTATTCATTTTCTCAAGGTTTTAATACCAATTGGGCCTCTTCACAACTAGATTGGGTTACCATACCAATACACGAACAGTTATTGAATATTAAGCTCTGTACGGCAGCACCCAAATACAAATCTTTGAATGACTGACCTCCTGGATCGTCTAGGGGACCATAACCTAGGCCATGACGAAATAACTAACGTTTTTTCTACGAATCCACTTAACCTTAATGCTGTGATTACTGATGACATTAATACCACTTTTTTAACATTCAAAAAACATATCAGGACCAAATTCGAAGCCTCTGGGAACTAACCAGTCTGAAGCAATACTTGGAACAGAAACTGGTTCCCAGAGGTCTTCGCCCAGAGATATTAACACCAGATAAAATCCAGACGGACGAGCAGTTAAGTGAATGGAACTCTATCCTACTTGACTGCTCGTCCAGATTAATGGATTTTCTGGTCAGACTGGAATCGACAAACTTTGAACTAATCAACTCCAAACTTAAAAATGACATTGTTGGAATAAAAAACTACAACACTGACGCTCTCTTCGTACAAATGGAAAACAAATTACAACAAACCATTAATAATTTCAGACACCATCTAAAAATCAAAAAACACAACAAATTTCAGCGAGATTTTAAGGATTTCAAAAACGGCACAATCTTTAGGCCTTCAACCAAATACTCTAGAAGGCGTAATAACTATCAGGGCTCCTCCTCAGGTGAGACGGATTGGTCCGACCAAGATCAACCTCCACAAAGGAGACGGAGATCACCGTTTAACCGTAACAGGGACCACTCAAGGGAGCCTAGGTCCTCTTCAAACACCAGTAACAAAAGCATACTCAAAAACCCTGATAAGATTGTTTCGTGTCTGGATATCCCAGTAACCACTGACATTGTAAATTCTCAGACCTCTACCATTCCCTCCTCAAACTCTTTTTTAGAGCAGGACCAACCGCGACAGCAGCGAGGTCGCCTGAGAGACAGGGATCGCTGGGGATACAAGAACCAGAACCGTACACCGAGACAATAGCCTCTAATAAAATCATTAACCTATCAGATTTCACATTAAATAAACACCACCTATCCCTATTGAATCGGGGACTTTCCTTTGTACCCACACCTACCTGTAATAAGTTTACCTGGTCTAAGGACCTTAATCTGTTTGGCCGGAAATTAGCCCTGAACATCTTTCACGCCAAAAAAGACCAAGTGATGGCTAACGAAATGGGTCTCTCAGCGGAGGACTACGAATTTTCGAGAACCTTAGACACTCTCCTGGTCGAAAGTGATCTCTCAAGACCTCTCACGAGTTTTAAATCAGCAAGTTATTTTACACCAAACTTCGCTGACTCACCACATGTAGATCTTTTTGTCCAGATGTCACTAAAAGAGCTGGAATCCGCTCCGACCCACAATTCCGGCACTAATAACCTGAGTTTCATGGAACGGCAGGCCCTAAAAGATCTCCGAAAACAAACAGAAATCATTATAAAACCAGCTGATAAAGGTGGAAACACTGTACTGATGAACCGCCCCGACTATATTGAGATGTGCATGTCACACCTTTCCGACCCATTATATTACAGGGCTCTCCCCTCAGACCCAACCAAGATGTTTGTGGACGAGCTAGAGAGACTCCTTAATGAGGCCCTGAGCAGTTCCATCATTAACAAAGATGAATTCCGTTTTCTCCTACCACACAAAAATCCCACCATAGCAACTTTCTATTGCTTACCAAAGGTACACAAGGGTTCGTATCCCCCACCTGGCAGGCCCATTGTGTCGGGTAATAACTGCCTAACAGAGTCTCCCAGTAAATTCATCGAGAGCATTCTTCACCCCATGGTGTTAAAACTACCATCCTTCTTACAGGATACGAAATCCACCCTGCTGATGCTACAGAACTTGACAGTCCCACCGTATACCCAGCTGGCCAGTCTCGATGTTGTTGCATTATATACCAACATCCCCCATGACAAAGGCCTCAGGGCTTGCAGGTTCTTCTTGGAGAACACTGCCTATAGCAACCTTCAGACTGAGTTTATTCTAACCCTACTTGAATTCATATTAACTCACAACTACTTTGTCTTTAATGGCCAACACTACCTACAGATCTCTGGGACTGCCATGGGGACGGCTTGCGCACCTACCTATGCCAACTTATTCCTGGGATGGTGGGAGCAGTGTATTGTCTCCTCACCCCGTTTTGACCATTTCCGTGAATTTGTTTTAAGTTGGCATAGGTACATAGATGACCTCTTAATCATGTGGGCAGGATCCGTCCCCATGTTTCAGGAATTTGTCAAGGACCTGAACGCAAATGACATCCACCTGAAGCTAACTTATGTTATAGACGAACACGAGCTGGTCTTTTTGGACCTAAAGATCCTGTTGCTAATGGATGGGACCATAGAAACAGAACTATTTAGGAAGGCCACCTCCACCAACAGCCTTCTCCACTGGGACAGCCATCACCCGTTCAAATTGAAGGCCTCGATCCCATACGGCCAGTACCTGCGGGCTAGAAGGAACTGCTCAGTAGACCAAACGTTTCATAAAGAATGCCAAATCCTAAGATCTCGTTTTAAGGAACTAGGCTACCCCAATCGGGTTCTGAAAAAGGCCTTCCATCGGGTTTGCCTGTTGGACAGAGCTTCAACCCTATCACCTACTATACGAAGACAAGAATCCAAGGCCCCACGGTGTATCGCTACCTACGATCAAGGTTGGGGACCAATGTCCAAAATTCTGCAAACCAACTGGCCAATACTTCTCCATAACCCTGTACTCTCCGAATTGTTACCAAAGTATCCCTCAATCACAGCACGTAGGCCTTGCAATCTGCAAGATCAACTTGTCCGGAGCCATCTAGCAAGCCCTCTGCCAACCACGAACTGGCTATCAGTGACTAAAGGAACATATAGATGCGGACATTGCAAGGCCTGCCAGTACATTCTACCCTCTAAGTCTACCACCTCCACCCAGACTAATTATACTGTAGAGACTAATGCTCTGGTAAATTGCAGTACTACCAGAATTATATACCTAATCACCTGTAGCTGCGGTACCCAGTACATTGGGAAAACGTTCCAACAATATAGGCGGAGAATATTACAGCATGTTACATCAATTAACAACAGGGTAACTCCAACCCCGGTGGCTCGTCACATTCAAAACTTTCATGAGGGCAAACCTGACAATCTCAAATTCCAAGCAATAGAGAAATTGCTCCCTAACCCCAGAAAGGGCGACTTCAATAAAGCATTGTTACGCAAAGAGTCCCAGTGGATTTTTTCCTTCAAGACATTATCCCCTCTCGGCTTGAATGAGGAGTTCAACTATACCCCATTCATACACTAAAGGGGATGTACCTATGGGATCATTACTCCGCTTCAGGGACCTGTTTTACTACAATCCACTAATCCACGTAATTGGGGGGTACAACTACTAACAACTAGCTTACCCTTGTTCGCTTTTCCACCGGTACCCATTCCCGATTTAATACTTGACAACCGGGATTTTCTGTAGAACTCGGTACATAGTATTCACCTGTCTACTTATTGTAGCGTCTTATCCCTAGATTCCAGCCGCACTGAATGTTAAATCCTGACAATCTATTAACAGGGCTAAACCACCAGAGTCTGTCTCGGATCATAACCTCCGGGACTGACCACCAGACTGCATCATGTGTCACACTAACTACAGTTGACAGTTAACTAAACGCTGGAACCTATTGACAAGGTCTTACCAGCTTGTGTCACAGTATTGAAACCAAACTGCCGGTCTAGTATCTTATTCCCGAGTAATTTTAATCGTCAAGGCTCACTTAGGATCGTCATTCAACTGTACGATCACTAAGCTTTATCATTATGGATCTATGGCAACAAGCCTTTTGGTCATGTGATCAGTTGACCGGTATTAACTGTCTAAATTGAATTCAAATGAATTTAATTTACTTTACTTTATTTTCCATTTTCGTCATACTCCTTTCTGCGTTAAACACAGTGGGCATTGTACTATCCCCCATGGACCCAGCGCAATTCTGACCAATTCTCACACCTCCCCTAAGGATAATGTTGGTTAAAACTTATCTACCGGAGATTTCTACCGTACAGACTCCTATTGCAAATTTCGCAATTAGCACTATTTTGTGCCCCATGGACCACCGTAATTTGGCCCCTCCTTCCCCTATCTGCAGTAACCAATAAGATTTGGGAGCGGGCTTTTTAAACCTGACGAATCAGGGAAGACTTCTCCCCCTGATGAGCCTCCTTACACAACAGGCGAAACGCGCGTCGGGCTGAAGTGTGGCACCTATTATCGGTCTCGGGTCTGACACTAACCCGGTCACCTCAAGGTTACCCTGACTCCTCGGACATTGTTACGAAAATCTCTTGGCTGACCAGAACCTTGCACTCTAGCGATATCCTTACTATTGTCCAGCATCCCGGCTTACTACCCGACATGTACGGGATGCCTAATTGGGCTCCGGACGAACAGTAACCTGAAGTATCCACTAGGGTACTACTTAATAATAACAATATTATTATTTTTTTTTTAAATTTTGAAAAGGAACTATTAGGGCAAACAGTTATTACATACCCTTCCTTCTTCCCTGTCTCCTACCGCTTTACTATACCTGGTACCCATGAAGGCACCATTCTACCCTCCATGTACTAAAACTTTCTGTTTATCTTACAGTAATATATACATGTAATAGGGGGCTACTAGGTATCTTCTATTGATTATCAAACACCGGCAACCATAGCCAACTATAGGAAGGTAGCTGGGCAAGGATATTCTTTTTGTCTCGATCTTACAACTTTGTTACTACCTTGGTTTGCCTGACATCGGCAACCATAGGTCACAACAAGTTAGCCTAAGAAACGAGACTAACCTTTGATACTAGAATCTAATTACCCGTACGGTTTGCCTAACATCAGCAACCATAGGTAATATTCTCGACCCTAAACTATATTTACAATAATTTTTATGGGTATGTATGTTCACACTCGGAGGGAGGCACACTGGGATTAGACATCCCTCCAGTCGGCATACGGCTCACTCCCTCCACAAAACCGATACCCGGCTAATCTTTCCTCACTTATACTGCCCATTAGGATTGTATGTCCTAGAGAATAAGCGCTATTTCAGTTACCAGTGGGTCGAGTGAAAAGATTGGTCGGTGGCACTTTCTATGCCAATACATGGCTTTCCTACTCTCCAACTGAGACTGTGTTGGGGACATACTGACTCTTTGTGCAAGATATCGGTATTGCTGTATCTAAATAAACACACGTATACTACTATCATAACCACAAGATATTTGGTATCCCTTACTGTCATCTGCCATACCAATTGTTGGTTACTATCACATGTCAGTACACCGAGCAACAGCTACCTCTGTGGTACGAATTACCATCATATTGACTAATTGCGGCACTAACAGTACTGGGCTAGCTTTATGACATTAGGGCACCAACAGTAGTTACAGTTATTATTTAGTTGCTATTTGACACACCAATCTTTCCTTTTCGTGTGTGTCTCTACACTCTCCTCTTTACCTTTTTCGTTAAATTAGGTCTCACGATTTTTACCCCATTTTATTAAAGGGTATTTTAACTGTTCTTCACCTATTGTATACGTTGCGATTTATATATCCCATAGGACAGATTTCTCTCTTTTGTTCAAATCCACTATTAGGGTTACCCCCTGCTCTGTCCTCGTTATTGACTGGCCTTTTCTATTTCTTTCTATTCATTTTCTCAAGGTTTTAATACCAATTGGGCCTCTTCACAACTAGATTGGGTTACCATACCAATACACGAACAGTTATTGAATATTAAGCTCTGTACGGCAGCACCCAAATACAAATCTTTGAATGACTGACCTCCTGGATCGTCTAGGGGACCATAACCTAGGCCATGACGAAATAACTAACGTTTTTTCTACGAATCCACTTAACCTTAATGCTGTGATTACTGATGACATTAATACCGCTTTTTTAACATTCAAAAAACATATCAGGACCAAATTCGAAGCCTCTGGGAACTAACCAGTCTGAAGCAATACTTGGAACAGAAACTGGTTCCCAGAGGTCTTCGCCCAGAGATATTAACACCAGATAAAATCCAGACGGACGAGCAGTTAAGTGAATGGAACTCTATCCTACTTGACTGCTCGTCCAGATTAATGGATTTTCTGGTCAGACTGGAATCGACAAACTTTGAACTAATCAACTCCAAACTTAAAAATGACATTGTTGGAATAAAAAACTACAACACTGACGCTCTCTTCGTACAAATGGAAAACAAATTACAACAGAACATTAATAATTTCAGACACCATCTAAAAATCAAAAAACACAACAAATTTCAGCGAGATTTTAAGGATTTCAAAAACGGCACAATCTTTAGGCCTTCAACCAAATACTCTAGAAGGCGTAATAACTATCAGGGCTCCTCCTCAGGTGAGACGGATTGGTCCGACCAAGATCAACCTCCACAAAGGAGACGGAGATCACCGTTTAACCGTAACAGGGACCACTCAAGGGAGCCTAGGTCCTCTTCAAACACCAGTAACAAAAGCATACTCAAAAACCCTGATAATATTGTTTCGTTTCTGGATATCCCAGTAACCACTGACATCGTAAATTCTCAGACCTCTACCATTCCCTCCTCAAACTCTTTTTTAGAGCAGGACCAACCGCGACAGCAACGAGGTCGCCTGAGAGACAGGGATCGCTGGGGATACAAGAACCAGAACCGTACACCGAGACAATAGCCTCTAATAAAATCATTAACCTATCAGATTTCACATTAAATAAACACCACCTATCCCTATTGAATCGGGGACTTTCCTTTGTACCCACACCTACCTGTAATAAGTTTACCTGGTCTAAGGACCTTAATCTGTTTGGCCGGAAATTAGCCCTGAACATCTTTCACGCCAAAAAAGACCAAGTGATGGCTAACGAAATGGGTCTCTCAGCGGAGGACTACGAATTTTCGAGAACCTTAGACACTCTCCTGGTCGAAAGTGATCTCTCAAGACCTCTCACGAGTTTTAAATCAGCAAGTTATTTTACACCAAACTTCGCTGACTCACCACATGTAGATCTTTTTGTCCAGATGTCACTAAAAGAGCTGGAATCCGCTCCGACCCACAATTCCGGCACTAATAACCTGAGTTTCATGGAACGGCAGGCCCTAAAAGATCTCCGAAAACAAACAGAAATCATTATAAAACCAGCTGATAAAGGTGGAAACACTGTACTGATGAACCGCCCCGACTATATCGAGATGTGCATGTCACACCTTTCCGACCCATTATATTACAGGGCTCTCCCCTCAGACCCAACCAAGATGTTCGTGGACGAGCTAGAGAGACTCCTTAATGAGGCCCTGAGCAGTTCCATCATTAACAAAGATGAATTCCGTTTTCTCCTACCACACAAAAATCCCACCATAGCAACTTTCTATTGCTTACCAAAGGTACACAAGGGTTCGTATCCCCCACCTGGCAGGCCCATTGTGTCGGGTAATAACTGCCTAACAGAGTCTCCCAGTAAATTCATCGAGAGCATTCTTCACCCCATGGTGTTAAAACTACCATCCTTCTTACAGGATACGAAATCCACCCTGCTGATGCTACAGAACTTGACAGTCCCACCGTATACCCAGCTGGCCAGTCTCGATGTTGTTGCATTATATACCAACATCCCCCATGACAAAGGCCTCAGGGCTTGCAGGTTCTTCTTGGAGAACACTGCCTATAGCAACCTTCAGACTGAGTTTATTCTAACCCTACTTGAATTCATATTAACTCACAACTACTTTGTCTTTAATGGCCAACACTACCTACAGATCTCTGGGACTGCCATGGGGACGGCTTGCGCACCTACCTATGCCAACTTATTCCTGGGATGGTGGGAGCAGTGTATTGTCTCCTCACCCCGTTTTGACCATTTCCGTGAATTTGTTTTAAGTTGGCATAGGTACATAGATGACCTCTTAATCATGTGGGCAGGATCCGTCCCCATGTTTCAGGAATTTGTCAAGGACCTGAACGCAAATGACATCCACCTGAAGCTAACTTATGTTATAGACGAACACGAGCTGGTCTTTTTGGACCTAAAGATCCTGTTGCTAATGGATGGGACCATAGAAACAGAACTATTTAGGAAGGCCACCTCCACCAACAGCCTTCTCCACTGGGACAGCCATCACCCGTTCAAATTGAAGTCCTCGATCCCATACGGCCAGTACCTGCGGGCTAGAAGGAACTGCTCAGTAGACCAAACGTTTCATAAAGAATGCCAAATCCTAAGATCTCGTTTTAAGGAACTAGGCTACCCCAATCGGGTTCTGAAAAAGGCCTTCCATCGGGTTTGCCTGTTGGACAGAGCTTCAACCCTATCACCTACTATACGAAGACAAGAATCCAAGGCCCCACGGTGTATCGCTACCTACGATCAAGGTTGGGGACCAATGTCCAAAATTCTGCAAACCAACTGGCCAATACTTCTCCATAACCCTGTACTCTCCGAATTGTTACCAAAGTATCCCTCAATCACAGCACGTAGGCCTTGCAATCTGCAAGATCAACTTGTCCGGAGCCATCTAGCAAGCCCTCTGCCAACCACGAACTGGCTATCAGTGACTAAAGGAACATATAGATGCGGACATTGCAAGGCCTGCCAGTACATTCTACCCTCTAAGTCTACCACCTCCACCCAGACTAATTATACTGTAGAGACTAATGCTCTGGTAAATTGCAGTACTACCAGAATTATATACCTAATCACCTGTAGCTGCGGTACCCAGTACATTGGGAAAACTTTCCAACAATTTAGGCGGAGAATATTACAGCATGTTACATCAATTAACAACAGGGTAACTCCAACCCCGGTGGCTCGTCACATTCAAAACTTTCATGAGGGCAAACCTGACAATCTCAAATTCCAAGCAATAGAGAAATTGCTCCCTAACCCCAGAAAGGGCGACTTCAATAAAGCATTGTTACGCAAAGAGTCCCAGTGGATTTTTTCCTTCAAGACATTATCCCCTCTCGGCTTGAATGAGGAGTTCAACTATACCCCATTCATACACTAAAGGATCATTACTCCGCTTCAGGGACCTGTTTTACTACAATCCACTAATCCACGTAATTGGGGGGTACAACTACTAACAACTAGCTTACCCTTGTTCGCTTTTCCACCGGTACCCATTCCCGATTTAATACTTGACAACCGGGATTTTCTGTAGAACTCGGTACATAGTATTCACCTGTCTACTTATTGTAGCGTCTTATCCCTAGATTCCAGCCGCACTGAATGTTAAATCCTGACAATCTATTAACAGGGCTAAACCACCAGAGTCTGTCTCGGATCATCACCTCCGGGACTGACCACCAGACTGCATAATGTGTCACACTAACTACAGTTGACAATTAACTAAACGCTGGAACCTATTGACAAGGTCTTACCAGCTTGTGTCACAGTATTGAAACCAAACTGCCGGTCTAGTATCTTATTCCCGAGTAATTTTAATCGTCAAGGCTCACTTAGGATCGTCATTCAACTGTACGATCACTAAGCTTTATCATTATGGATCTATGGCAACAAGCCTTTTGGTCATGTGATCAGTTGACCGGTATTAACTGTCTAAATTGAATTCAAATGAATTTAATTTACTTTACTTTATTTTCCATTTTCGTCATACTCCTTTCTGCGTTAAACACAGTGGGCATTGTACTATCCCCCATGGACCCAGCGCAATTCTGACCAATTCTCACACCTCCCCTAAGGATAATGTTGGTTAAAACTTATCTACCGGAGATTTCTACCGTACAGACTCCTATTGCAAATTTCGCAATTAGCACTATTTTGTGCCCCATGGACCACCGTAATTTGGCCCCTCCTTCCCCTATCTGCAGTAACCAATAAGATTTGGGAGCGGGCTTTTTAAACCTGACGAATCAGGGAAGACTTCTCCCCCTGATGAGCCTCCTTACACAACAGGCGAAACGCGCGTCGGGCTGAAGTGTGGCACCTATTATCGGTCTCGGGTCTGACACTAACCCGGTCACCTCAAGGTTACCCTGACTCCTCGGACATTGTTACGAAAATCTCTTGGCTGACCAGAACCTTGCACTCTAGCGATATCCTTACTATTGTCCAGCATCCCGGCTTACTACCCGACATGTACGGGATGCCTAATTGGGCTCCGGACGAACAGTAACCTGAAGTATCCACTAGGGTACTACTTAATAATAAAAATATTATTATTATTTTTTTCAATTTTGAAAAGGAACTATTAGGGCAAACAGTTATTACATACCCTTCCTTCTTCCCTGTCTCCTACCGCTTTACTATACCTGGTACCCATGAAGGCACCATTCTACCCTCCATGTACTAAAACTTTCTGTTTATCTTACAGTAATATATACATGTAATAGGGGGCTACTAGGTATCTTCTATTGATTATCAAACACCGGCAACCATAGCCAACTATAGGAAGGTAGCTGGGCAAGGATATTCTTTTTGTCTCGATCTTACAACTTTGTTACTACCTTGGTTTGCCTGACATCGGCAACCATAGGTCACAACAAGTTAGCCTAAGAAACGAGACTAACCTTTGATACTAGAATCTAATTACCCGTACGGTTTGCCTAACATCAGCAACCATAGGTAATATTCTCGACCCTAAACTATATTTACAATAATTTTTATGGGTATGTATGTTCACACTCGGAGGGAGGCACACTGGGATTAGACATCCCTCCAGTCGGCATACGGCTCACTCCCTCCACAAAACCGAAACCCGGCTAATCTTTCCTCACTTATACTGCCCATTAGGATTGTATGTCCTAGAGAATAAGCGCTATTTCAGTTACCAGTGGGTCGAGTGAAAAGATTGGTCGGTGGCACTTTCTATGCCAATACATGGCTTTCCTACTCTCCAACTGAGACTGTGTTGGGGACATACTGACTCTTTGTGCAAGATATCGGTATTGCTGTATCTAAATAAACACACGTATACTACTATCATAACCACAAGATATTTGGTATCCCTTACTGTCATCTGCCATACCAATTGTTGGTTACTATCACATGTCAGTACACCGAGCAACAGCTACCTCTGTGGTACGAATTACCAGCATATTGACTAATTGCGGCACTAACAGTACTGGGCTAGCTTTATGACATTAGGGCACCAACAGTAGTTACAGTTATTATTTAGTTGCTATTTGACACACCAATCTTTCCTTTTCGTGTGTGTCTCTACACTCTCCTCTTTACCTTTTTCGTTAAATTAGGTCTCACGATTTTTACCCCATTTTATTAAAGGGTATTTTAACTGTTCTTCACCTATTGTATACGTTGCGATTTATATATCCCATAGGACAAATTTCTCTCTTTTGTTTAAATCTGGACAAATGTTAAAATGATAAATGAGCACACATTAATACAACAATACTAAGCTTGAAGACCTGAAGGTTTAGCTAATTGTTGTAAAATCACTGGTTATGTAAAATAACAAAGAAAGGAATGTGTCAATTACCTGCTGATTACAGAGTAACATCTTTTTATGCAAAGACCATCAAAGCAATCTGTCACTACCCGAGGAGAGATTTGTCTTAAAGGTCAGTAATGATGAACCTAAATGACTTCAGCAAAATATATGTATCTTTAATCAGCACAATAGTTTTGAAACAGTTATCCTTTTCTGCTCCACCTTTAATCCTTTAGTTACATAGTTAAATAATACTGTATGGGTATCCTGCAGGGCTGGATTTACATCCCAGGTAACTTCATGAATGAAGTAGCTAGAGGGAGAGCAGGAGCTTGATTAGTTTACTGGAAATATGGCATTGCTCGTAGATACCAGTGAATGTAAATCAATATTCTTTCAAGAATTCTCACTTGCTTTTATGTGTATCCTCTAATGTAAAATAATACATATCTTTTTTTCTGTATCTTTGTGTGTATACATATACACAGACATACAGACTTTTTCTAACCTCTAAAATCAGTATACTATGTAGTGGTCATGTGGAAGTGCATATTAAGTTGTCAGAAAGACAACATTTTGATGCAAAACAGAATAGATGGATAAAATCACACATGTATAAATGTGCAAAGCTTTATACATAAGAAAATCGAGGGCAAAGAAAACAGGTAGTGATGTCGCGAACATGAAATTTTCGGTTCGCGAACGGCGAACGGGAACTTCTGCAAACGTTCGCGAACCGGCGAACCGGGCGAACCGCCATAGACTTCAACGGGCAGGCGAATTTTAAAACCCACAGGGACTGTTTCTGGCCACAAAAGTGATGGAAAAGTTGTTTCAAGGGGACTAACACCTTGACTGTGGCATGCCGGAGGGAGATCCATGGCAAAACTCCCATGGAAAATTACACAGTTGATGCAGAGTCTGGTTTTAATCCATAAAGGGCAGAAATCACCTAACATTCCTAAATTGTTTGGAATAACGTGCTTTAAAAAATCAGGTATGATGTTGTATCGATCAGGTAGTGTAAGGGTTACGCCCGCTTCACAGTGACAGACCAAACTCCCCGATTAACGCACCGCAAACAACCGCAAACAGTCCATTTGCACAACCGCAAACTCCCCATTTGCACATGTTTTAGTGCAAACTAGTCTAACTACTAATATAGTTGAAACATGCTACTTTTATTCATGCCATACAACCATGCAGGCCAGACTAACAAACATGCCAGGGCCAATCATAGTTAACCACCTCAGATAGTAACATGGCTCCCTCTATATAAAGAGTAAACATGGCTCCCTCTATATACAGTGTAAACATGGCTCCTCTCTATATACAGAGTAACATGGCTTCCCTCCATATACAGTGTAAACATGGCTCCTCTCTATATACATAGTAACATGGCTCCCCTCTATATACAGTGTAAACATGGCTCCTCTCTATATACAGAGTAACATGGCTCCCTCTATATACAGTGTAAACATGGCTCCCTCTATATACAGAGTAACATGGCTTCCCTCTATATACCGTGTAAACATGGCTCCCTCTATATACAGAAAAACATGGCTCCCTCTATATACAGAGTAACATGGCTTCCCTCTATATACCGTGTAAACATGGCTCCCTCTATATACAGAATAACATGGCTCCCTCTATATACAGAGTAACATGGCTTCTCTCTTTATACAGGGTAACATGGCTTCCCTCTATATACCGTGTAAACATGGCTCCCTCTATATACAGTGTAAACATGGCTCCTCTCTATATACAGAGTAACATGGCTTCCCTCCATATACAGTGTAAACATGGCTCCTCTCTATATACAGAGTAACATGGCTCCCCTCTATATACAGTGTAAACATGGCTCCTCTCTATATACAGAGTAACATGGCTCCCTCTATATACAGTGTAAACATGGCTCCCTCTATATACAGAGTAACATGGCTTCCCTCTATATACCGTGTAAACATGGCTCCCTCTATATACAGAAAAACATGGCTCCCTCTATATACAGAGTAACATGGCTTCCCTCTATATACCGTGTAAACATGGCTCCCTCTATATACAGAATAACATGGCTCCCTCTATATACAGAGTAACATGGCTTCTCTCTTTATACAGGGTAACATGGCTTCCCTCTATATACCGTGTAAACATGGCTCCCTCTATATACAGTGTAAACACGGCTCCCCTCTATACAGGGGCGTACCTGGAGCATTTGGCACCCGGGGCGGATCCTTTATTTGGCACCCCCCTCCCCAACTTTGAAATGTAAAAAACAACTGCAATTTTTTTTAAATGTATGTTTATGCAGTGTGTGTATAGTGTGTAGAGTGTGTGTAGTGTGTGCAGTGTGTGTATAGTGTGTGCATAGTGTGTACAGTGTGTGCATAGTGTGTACAGTGTGTGTATAGTGTGTACAGTGTGTGTGTATATTGTGTGTATAGTGTGTGTATAGTGTGTGTAGTGTGTGTATAGTGTGTGCAGTGTGTGTATATAGTGTGTATGCAGTGTGTGTATAGGGTGTATGCAGTGTGTTTCTAGTGTGTGCAGTGTGTGTATAGTGTATGCAATGTGTGCAGTGTGTATGCAGTGTGTGTAGAGTGTGTATAGTGTGTGTATAGTGTGTGTATAGAGTGTGCAGTGTGTGCATAGTGTATGCAGTGTGTATAGAGTGTGCATAATGTATGCAGTGCATGTGCAGTGTGTGTAGAGTGTGTATAGTGTATGCAGTGTGTGTGCAGTGTGTGCAGTGTGTGTATAGTGTGTGCAGTGTGTGCATAGTGTATGCAGTGTGTGTATAGTGTGTGCAGTGTGTGTATAGTGTGTGTATAGTGTGTGTAGTGTGTGTATATTGTGTGCAGTGTGTATGTAGTGTGTGTGTATAGTGTTTGCATAGTGTATGCAGTGTGTACAGTATGTTTATAGTGTGTGCAGTGTGTGTATAGTGTGCATGCAGTGTGTGTATAGTGTGTATATAGTGTGTATGCAGTGTGTTTATAGTGTGTATGCAGTGTGTGTATAGTGTGTGCAGTGTGTGTATAGTGTGTGCAGTGTGTGCATAGTTAGTGCAGTGTGTGTATAGTGTATGCAGTGTGTATGCAGTGTGTGTAGAGTGTGCATAGTGTATGCAGTGTGTGTGCAGTGTGTGCAGTGTGTTCGCCGGGAACTATTTGGACATCACTAAAAACAGGTCATGTTTTGTACATGTTTTATTTCTTCTATGCTCTCTATGCTTTCTCTATGCTGACTGTCAGGGGCAAGGGATAGTACTTACCTTCCCGGGAGCTCCGCTTCAGAAAGACTGCCTGACAGCCCAGGCAGTCCTCCCATGTAGTGATGTCCCGAACAGTTCGCCGGGAACCTTTCGCTAGCGAACATAGCGTGTTCGCGGTCGCGAACATGCGCAATGTTCGGTCCGCCCCCTATTCGTCATCATTGAGTAAACTTTGACCCTGTCCCTCACAGTCAGCAGACACATTCTAGCCAATCAGCAGCAGACCCTCCCTCCCAGACCCTCCCACCTCCATGACGAATAGGGGGTGGACCGAACATCGCGCGGCTATGTTCGCTGGCGAACGGTTCCCGGAGAACTGTTCGGGACATCACTACTCCCATGCCAAATCAGGTTCCTGTAGGCTATGCGATTGCTCTCAAATAGCGAT
The DNA here is from genome assembly GCF_036172605.1 of Pelobates fuscus. Taxonomy (NCBI): domain Eukaryota; kingdom Metazoa; phylum Chordata; class Amphibia; order Anura; family Pelobatidae; genus Pelobates; species Pelobates fuscus. Next base: position 75,566,454 of record NC_086324.1, read on the forward strand.
CACATGGCAGACATAGCTGCCTGCAGATCTGCCTGCAGATCTGCCTGCAGAGGGACTGCCAGGGCTGTCAGGCAGTCCCTCTAATAGTGAAATAGGTGAAAAGAATAAATAGTACACAAATAAAAATAATTACAACTATATATATATATATATATATATAATTTCATACTTGTATTTTAATATAAATACATATATGAATATTAAAATACACTTAGAATGAAGTTACATATACATAAGATATATATATATATATATATATATATATATATATATATTTAATATACATATTTTGTATAGATATTTATACTTATAATTACAATAATAAATTAATAAAATAAATAAAATTATTTAAAAAAATTATATACACAATTTATTTAATATAATACATATGTAATTTCATTCTAACTGTCATTAATATATATTTATGACATAGTGAGCATGGGAGTGAGCGCATTACTTATCTTTCTGCATTTGTATCCATTTTTTGTATCACTCAGCCTTGTTACAATGCAGCCACCCATCCCATGTGTTCCCTATTAAGAGTTAATAATATATAGGGGTGTATATAAAAAATACCCTATTCTAGCATTTCCTGTTGCTTTCCACCCTAATCTTCTATGCCAGCTGTGTATGCATAATTATTTATCATCCTTCTAAGCATTCCAGGTGTAGGTCTTTTAATGTATGTCTTATATCTCCTGTCTTTTCCTATGTATTATATACATCCATCATGGCCTCTAGCCTGTTCAGCCACTGTGGCATTCTAGAGGCCTTTGTTCCGTTTTGATTCTGTCTTCCAACAACTCGTTTAATTGGGCTCAGTTTTATAAGTATTTATATACAGTTTCTGTTCTTTTCACCATTTCATAAACTAGATGATTATTCGTAACTATTGGGTTCTCTACCATCTCATCACCAACATGTCTTAGCTACATACACAAACTCCACAACCATTCTCCGATTCACATCCTACCTTAACCCACATTAATCCCAACACAGCCCACACAGCCACCCTGAAATTTGGGATACAAATCAGGATAGACATATTTCCTACTCCTAGCATCACTATGACTTTATAACATGTGTTCATATGCCCTGTAATGGGCAACCTGCCACAGGCTAATTCGGCACCTCGTTTGGGCATGTCATTGAAAACATTTATAGATTTTGGATTAAGAATATAATGTCTTGTTTTAGGTTCTGGGTAGTACACTTATAGGCACCTAGTATATGGATATCACTATTTTACAGTTATGTAGTGGTAATATTTCCTCAATCTTATTATCATAATGCCACAAACAGGTATTACCTTCGATGTGGAATATTAGATGAGTTATGATAGACGATACGCCTTGGGCCACACTGTCAAAACTCTTATACAAGTTCAGATATGATTTTAGCCAAGATGGCTCCACCGCAATATATACCTTTTTAGTGAGTAGGTTTTACTGGTGGCCAATAGATGTTAAGTTTTTGGCATCTCTGCCTTGGAGTTAGTGGTCCTGCGAGACCAACACCCATCCTCCATGCATGAGGTATTACGCCCCCCCCCCCCCCACGGGCCAAAACATAGTTAGCCGCCTCACACAGTGGCATAGAGAGGGCCTCACTTGTCACACCCAATCTATCTCATGATTTAAATGTCACAGAGAGGCCAACACCCCGCCACAACGTTCAGTGGCCATGAATCCCCTTGCGCCAAAGCATAGACAGAGCCTCTCAAGCCACTTGGCAACTAGCAGGACCTCAGCTGTCACCTACCTAGTTAATTGCTTTGTCACTTGGCACTAGCTAGCCAGCCAGTTAAATGATCCTGATCCAAGCTAAGTATTAATATATTGCAGTATGTCTCAGATCCCTGTAAGAAGGTGATGACATGTCAATCCCCAGTACTCCAGTCTGGTCCACTACACCTACACAAAAAGGTGACACCAATCAGGTTCCATCAGGTCATGGACCATTCCTCGTATTACGGCTGAGCTACACAGACACAACATTCTTTTCCCAGCAATGACCGGGAAAGTGGAACTGTTCAGGCTCATGCATACCAATATGGACAATGCTGATGTTGGAGAAGGCACGAGTTGCTCGAGCAACATCAACTTCCATGCAACATTCTCAGCACTCATGTCCTCTAAGGTGTAAATAAATGAGAGACTGGAAAGACTAGAAATACATTGTCGACCATGCCATCAACTGGATGCTCCTCCGTATGCATACGATCATAACACAATTCAATATTGAGCATGTGCGCTAGTACGTTCAGATATCCAACGGGATATTGACTTTCTGTCATGCTATCTGACTTTCTGTCTAAAGTTTTTACACTAATAGGTGAATTAGGATATAGATAAGTTGTGATGCCACACCTATCAGACATATTGTAACATTATTATTATTATACTAAAACATGTCAACTTTAAGTTGAGCTGGCCAAACCTCATACTCATAGAAGTCGCCATGGTGGGCCTGCCACGGCTGATTTAATTGTTTTTTACTAACTGTATGTTTATTCTTGCAAGGTGAATTTCACTACTATCATATTCAGCATTTCATTAAAACATTAAAACGTAGCTTCACAGCAATGCCTTCTTCAGCTTCCGGTATAAGGCCCCTTACTGGAACATATTGACTTCTATTATATGTCTTGGCCCCCTACATTGCTAAGTGTTGCTATTGACTGGATCAGTCATGTCAAGCCCAACTTAGTTCACAAATATAAACTAACTTGTATATACATTCACTGTACTTACATTAACTACAACCCTCATTGGACTAATCAGCTAACAAAGGTTTACTTTGGTTTAGTTAAACTAATTACGGGTTGTTGGTTGGCTTCTCATACACTTGTTAGCTTGAATTGTCCACTGTTATGGTCCTTGTAGGTTCTTGTTGATACTGATACTAGTTACCTATGCAAATTTTTGTTGGGGTTTTCTTCAATATTTATACTTTTCCGATTCCCAACCCTTTCTACTCTATTATTTCCCCTATATAAGTTGGTTTGTCAACTTCGCCCTCGCTATATTAATCACTTATCTATGTTCATCACTACATTCATCTGTCTCCGGGCTATCCCATTATTTTCAGGCAACAGGGGCTTATACATGTGACAGGTTCACAATTCACTTACTTTCCAGAGTTTCTGCATTATTAAAATTTTGCCATATGCCTTAATGCTAGTAATTTAAGTTTGACGTCATATGCTGGTATTTTCATATTCATGCCACCTGGTTTAGTCTAAGTTCCTGGTTTAGTCTAAGTTGCTTGTGTTACCCCTCAATTGTTTGCAAGGTATAAATTGGTTGTCACTTACCTGTTTACAACTATTTCCTTAGCCCTCGTAGGGCTCACGTGTCTGGCAGATTCCGCTATTTCAATGTACACGGTATAACAACTCTAGGTTCTAAGGTATTTCAAGTTGTGCCGTTAGTGGTCTCCCAGCAATTGCTGTCACCAAGTCTTTCCAATGCTATTCACATCAAAGGTAAGTGGTACTTCATTACATAATGTACCAACTATTATGTCTCTGGTTGTGTTCACTACTTTTTTTTGCCACCTTCAATTTAGGCTATATCACTATACCATCAATTTACGCTTGACTGGCATCTAACATCACATGTTTCTCTACTTTCCAACAAAGCCAGTTCATTTCATCCTATCCAATCAGACTATACTTAAGGGTATCCAAAATATGTCTAATTTGCTAGATTCAGCCCCTTTCTAACCCCTAACTAATTCTGAAACCGCTATTTACCTGGCTTTTACAACTTCCTGAGGCTACAAGTATTCACCATCAGTGGCCAACACAATGCACAAGGTTGCCTTCGAAGCTCCTACCTAATTAAACATCAGGATCGTTGCATATTGACTCTACCCATGACCAAAACGAGTCAATTGGGTCAACCTGTCCACATTCCATACTTTCCCATGAATAATATAGGGGACAGTGAAGGTCTTCGATTCCTAACTCCTCACCGTACCGAATATGGGGACTATTCTCACTACCTCTAAGTTCATGTTATATGTACAGTTATTGTTAATAAGGCTCAGTATGAACCCTAGCCTTTATTCAGGACACTCATTTAGGATAGGGGCTGCATCCCTGGCATCGAGCCAGAACGTTCCAGTCCATGTCATTAAAACTCTAGGTCACTGGAAGTCATCAGCATATACAACATATATACCCCAACCAGTACAAGAAATACAAAGGGCATTCGTTAAAATGTCATCTTTATGTATTATGTTGTATTATGTTCTTTACTCAATAAATGTTTTTTTTTTTTTTTTAGTATGATATGTATTACTTTTTGCCTGCTTTTCTTACTGGCCTACAGCATATGTAGGTTTCGGCACAACTCAACTGACTTTTTCCTATCACAGGTTTACTAACAACAATCTTACTTCATATCATAATCAATGTTGCCCCGAACACAAATATAAATATATTAAAAACAAAGAGAACGTTACCTGCACTCTGGCCTAAATCCCTATGTACATTTAAACAAAATGGAGGCTCTTTAGTTTTATTCCAATGTCCATTTGAATATATAAGCTCACCTGCCACGTCAAGGCAACCCTCAAGAGGTGAGTCCTACTCTAGCCATTATATTTGCTGATATCAGCCAAGAATCTCCAATAAGACAGGAAGGAGTATTTTATAAACCATTTCACATTTAACCCTTTATAGGGCTTCTACACATACAATAAACTTTGCTGGTATCAGACATTGTGTAAACATCTCTAATGAGACATGAATGGGTATTTTATAAACCCCTACATACCCTGAATAGGGCTATAACATATAAATCACCTTGCCGGTATCAGCAAAAAGGCAAATTTATCTGTTGAGACAGGAAGGGGTGCTGCCCCTACATACTTATAAACTCTTAATAAGACAAACATGGGGTGACTGGCAGCAATGTAACATAGCTGTGTGATACAAACATCATATACAAACACAAATATAAAGCACCTCGCTTACAGCAGCAGTAGCTTAGTATCCAACAGCTCAAAATACATAGTAAAAACAAAGAGAACGTTACCTGCGCTCTGGCCTAAATCCCTATGTACATTTAAAATAATAATAAATATATATATATATATATATATATATATATAAGAAGATACAATACCTTGCACCCTGGCTTCAAAATTACATGGCTGGGTGCACTACCAGGGCTCCAATATCCAAGTTAATTTGAAATCCCCTATAAAAGGGCTGCCAATCCTCTCTCACCTTACCGTTGATGGTCTGGCTAGTCACCCCTCCCACCACTCCCTCTATTTCTCTATTTATATCACCCTCTAAGGTGGGCCCACTTTTATTACAGGCCTACTGCTTTGTCGGTTCCGGCACACCACAACCGACTAGTGTAAAGTTATATATGTTATGGTTATAATATGCTAGGTTTTTACGGCTATATTGCCCCGACTACAAATATATATGTATATATATATATATATATATATATATATATATATATATATATGTAACAAAATACACTTAGTAAACAAATTACATTCGTTATATATTTATCTATATATAAATAAATAAAAAATAATTGCAAATATATACATATATATAATTACTTAAATAATTACATAAGTAAACATGTCGAATTTAAATACATATGTATATATATATATTGAAATTCTACTTGTATATTTATATAATATTTTAACATCATTATGGCAGAACGGCCAGCAAATTTAATTTGCAAGCCCTATATTTAGCTCTGTAACTTTCCAAAACACCCTAAAACCTGTACAAGTACTGTTGCACTCAGGAGACTTCACTGAACACAAAGATGAGTGTTTCAAGACAGTAAAATGTATCACAATTATGATATCATCAGTGAGAATGCTTGACTGCTGACTCCTTCGATCACCAAATACCATTACCCTTCCATTCCCAATAAGTAACGCAACACCATGTTAAGTGGGTAAGGGCAACGGCCACAGCTTTATTTAAACCAGCATAACCAAATACTGTCAGCTGCTGGTTTTACCCAGCAGACAGGTACACTTTAAACTTCTTCCAGAGCCTCTTCAGTCTGTCCTTCGTCATCAACCAAATTCAGGCTGCGACTCCCCAAGCCTGTCATTTACCACACTTGCTGGCGCAGGAAACCCGCAGCTGTGACAAAATGAGAACAAAGAAAACACAACACAAAACAACAATTCCAGAACAGAACAGTTGGGGAGGGTGGGTGGGGAAAGACACTGCCAGGCTCCCTCAGCATTGTTCACCAGTAGTCTGGTAATTTTTCCCAGAATTCCATGCTTTCAACTGTAAAACCAACTGTATCCTTGTTGCTATGCCAACCCCTCAGGGCAGCAGTCATGCTCCCTCCTCCCTATTCGCTCCGGGGGTTGGCCTGTTTTTGCTAGCAACTAATATGAATGCTAACTTTGGCCAAAATTTGTGACTAGGAGCCTACGAAAAAAGATTGGACATACCCATTTTGAATTCCCTGGGTTGTCTACTTTTTCAAAAAGTTTTCTATGATGGGGGTAATTGTCATTGCTGGGCTACCATACGGTCTCAAAGGCAACATAACTAATTTAAAAAATTTAAATGTGCAAAAACAGAAATGGGCGAGTCTTATATTTGACCACTTAACTTTCCAAAACACCATTGTACTCTTGAGACATTACTGGGCACAAATATGGGTGTTTTAGAGCAGTAAAACATATAATGCTGATGAAATCATCAGTGAAAGGTCAGTTTATTTGTGAAAAATGCAAAAAAACAAATATGATAGTTATTTTTGGCCAGTATTTGTGACGAAGTGGCTTTTTTCCCCTGGAAGAGCCAGCCCTTGGCGAAACGCGCATCAGGATTTCTGTTAGCAGTAGTTAGGCATATTATTATTGATGATGCTGCAGCTACTTCGTCTAATTAGGACCAGCCACCACGCTTAGATTTATATTTGATCTATCATCATTTACTTCTTTTATTACTTTTTGTTGCTGGAGGGCACATGGGATTAGGGATATTCTCTATTGATTGTGATTTACAGAGTGGGAGCTTGGGAGGCTGTTGGAGCATTAGCTCCCATTGGGAGATTTTTTTTAAGGGGAGCCCTCGAAGGCACACTATGGCACATCAGATAGGAGTCCTTTTTTTCATTCTTCCCTCCCCTTGTCTACTTGCAGTTTGGTTATTTATTTATTTATTTTGACCTCCTGCTTTCCCTCCCTCCCTCTTTCTCAGCAACTTTTATGTTTAGGTCCCTGTTTTCATGGTAACTAGTACGTATTTTGGATCAGCTATCATTGGATTTTAACTTCAGGGGGAGATTGTTGTTGTACTTGTGAGACATCGCTGAACAAACATATGTGTTTTTCATTATAATAAAAGATAACAGTTTTATGACATTCACAGTTAAAATGCAATGCAGAACTTGAAAAATAAAAATCTTAATTTCTCAAAGTTTTTAACATTTTATACATATTAAATTATGTTTCATATATAAATACTCCTGAAAATTATATACTGTATAATAAGTGTGGTTGCACTTAATATGACAGAGGGGAATTATGGTTGAACAGACATATAGGGCAAATTCCCTTTTTTTGTTTACGTTTTGTAATTGACTCCACCCTTAAGGGGTTAACCACTAGATGATATCAGAAACGTAAACAAAATTAAACAGATCTTACAAAGCCTAAAAAAATTAAAAAAAAATGACATGTCTTTTCAGAGCATTTTGCCTTAGTGTCTAGAAAAGAATGAAATTATGTAGTAAAAAAGCTATTTATATTGGTGTTTTTTTCCTTTTCCAGTCTTTATAAAACATTCATTGGAGATGCTAAATATCTCTACAAAGCATGACTTACATAATACAAGTGAATTTAATTGACATGGTAATTGACAGTTTGACTGTTTAATTGAGATAGTAACTGGTTTTTCCAGCCTTTGTCAATATAAAGAATGCTGTTAGCGGCCACATATAAAGCAGCAGACTTGCTTTGTGGAAATTACTCCTCCACCAAGATCACACAGGTAAGCCAGAATCTTTTGCTATGTTTAGTGCAATACTGTTACTATTTGATGGCTCGAATTTATAGGGATGCTCTAGTCACCAAAACAACTTGAACTTAATGAATCAGGTTTGGTGTATAAATCATGCTCCTGCAGTCTCACTGTTCAATTCACTGCCATTTAGGAGTTAAATCATTTTGTTTATACAGCCATAGTCACACCTCCCCGCATGTGACTTACACATCCTTCCTAAACACTTCTTGTAAAGAGTCATCTAATGTTTACATTCCTTTTATTTAAAATTATGTTAAATTCAGAATTTCTCATCTTTTCACTCTAAATACCCCATCCCCTTTGGATTATCTCCTTTTAAATCTAGACTATTAGAAACAGCTCTCTAGTATGCGATTGAGGTTCTATAATTGTGGCGTTTTCCTCTTTTTATGCTAGGCTCTCAGTAACTGTGCGGAAGTGTAAATTGCACAGTCATTTGGGAATCATTGCAAGCTAAAATTTTCTGAAACTTTAATGAAAATATAAGATGAATCTTTCATATTAATTATACATACTATGAATAATGTGCATATTTGAGTTTAATTATAAATCGAAGGCTATGGGCGTGAATCAGCTAATGTTTGTAACAATCCAAGTAGAATCATAATGTTGTTACAAAGTCTCTCCTGCGAACAAGATTTGATACTTTATAACCAAGTTACTATCTTTTTTTAAACATATCTCAACATCCTGTATGAACTCCAATTAATTTGCTAAACCTATTGAGATGTAGGAGTTCACACTTTATATCAAGGTCTCCTTTTATCTATTAGCTTACTATTTAAAATTGTGATTCCGGTTCCCTCCATTTTTAATCACTGTTTTCTTCACCTTTTGAATCACTTTGTGTTTTTTATGTCAGATCGTATCAACAATCTAATGTTATTTAATAAAGGTTGTTTTGTTTTATTAAATATTGCTTAATGAAAGATTAATGTTTTAAGACTTGATCTCCCCTGTGTGTTAGGTCATATCTTATTTTGTTGTTGTTGTAGTGTTGTAGTTTTGAATACAGATGTTTTATGGTGTGAGGGGCTATGTGATCGGGTCCCTTTTGGCCAGTAGGACATTCTGGTATGCCCTGTTATTTAATGCATGGCAAATTACTTTTTGCACCAAAACAATGCATTAAATGAAAATATCTAAATGCCAGTTGAGATCAGTTGGTATTGCAGTTTATGATGCCTCACAGTGGACTAATGTAGAGAAAGCCCTGATGCAAGTTTTTTGGGGCCCCCAGTGCAAGAGTGGACAAAATGTAGATCACCATCTGTCTTACAATTCCCACAATGCTATTCCAGCTTAGGATCTACCATTTGCAGGATTGTGTTTGTGTGCATATATAGGTGTATATGTGTATGTATATCATTTAAGTGTTTTAATACAGGGGGTGTGTTTGTAATGTTTGGGTTTTATTGCATTAGTGTGTTTGCATGTTGTGTTTGTATTTGCTTGGATATATATTTGCTTGGATATATGCACATACACACATACACCGCCACATGCATGCATATTTACACAGATATACATACACATTATTGCACAGAATATACACATATAAACACACTGATACATACACGCAAATTCATATACACACGGACATATGCACACACCCTGACATATACACACATGCAGATGCACACCCTGACACACAGATACACACAGATACACAACATTAAGCAAATGCACGCAGAGGTGTAACTAGAGGTGAAAATTGCCCCAGTCCCTCCATGTCTCATTCCCACCCAACCCCTTCATGTTTCTCATTTCCTCCCTTCAAAGCACCTCCATGTATCATTCCCTCCACAGCCCCTCCATGTGTCTCATCCCTCCAAAGCCCCTCCATGTGTCTCATTTACTCCCCCCCAAAGCCTATCCATATGTTCCATTCCCCCCCTCCATGTGTCCCATCCCCTCATCCCCCAAAGCCCCTCCATGTGTCCTATTACTTCCCCCTCAGTCATTCCATGTGTTCCATTCCATTACCCTAGCCCCTCCATGTGACTCTCCCCAACACCTCCATGTGTCCCATTCCCTTCCATCAGCTCCTCCATGTGTCCCATTCCCTTTCTCCCCCAACCCCCTACATTTGTCTCTCCGCCCTCCCCACCTGTACCTGTTTCTTGCCGTGGTACCCGTCTGTCAGGAAGGGCTCTCTCAGTGAGCACTTCCTATCAGACCGCTCAGCCACACTACACACAGGCAGGAGGGGAGCAGCACAACACAGGTCTCCCCTCCTGATGCTAACCTAGCAACTGCAGCCAGCCCCAAAGTTATGCCCTTAAGTTATACCAGTGGCCCACGGTTGCTGCTGCAGCCAGGTCCCCAGGAGTGCTGGGCCTGGTCACAGTGGCCACCCCTGCGACCATGGTAGGTATGCCACTGGATGCACACACACATGTACATGTATACATATACACAGATGCACACTCTGACACACACATACACACTGAGCTACATACTTACATAGATATACATACACATTAACACACAGATACACATATGTTTACACTGACACACTAAAACAGACACATAGATATACACACTAACACAAACACACTCACACACAGACTCAAGTGCACACACACTAACACATACACACACTGTGACACAGATACGCACACACACTCAATCGGAGTGCTCCTGTTCCTCATGCTGCCTATGTGTGCCTCTTACCTACCCGTGTGGAGCTCTCTAAGAAGCTGGGAGGAAGTGATCGTCTGTCACTTCCTCCTGGCAGGAGCTATCAAAGGGGCCCGGTCAGACTCTTAATGGGCCACGCAACCCAACTGGGCCCATTTTAAGCAGAAAAGCGATATTACTCTTTCGGTGGTCCTAAGTGTATGGGCCACCCGATTGGCCCCCTGGGGTTAGTCTTACAATTAAAGGCCTGGAGATTTTCTGTCTCCTAAAAGAGAAATTTTTTTGGGGTGTGGGAGGGGGTTGAGGGGGGAGGGTTTTGGTGCATGTTAAATGCCTCTGTTTCTCGTATGCCTTAGGGCAGTGGTTCCCAACCCAGTCCTCAAGTACCCCCTAACAGTTTAGAATCTAGGGATTATCAAGTTGTGTCTAAGGTGATTTAGGAGAAGAAAAACAAACACTTTAGACACAACAGGTTAATCCATAAATACTGGACTGGTACTTGAGGACTGGGTTGGGAACCACTGCCTTAGATCATAACTGACTTTAATTGTTCTGGTATTTGTATTTTGGGTTACCCCCTTTATAGGTCCTTTCAGACCGCCATTTATCATTTTAGGATAACATATTTCTGTTCTGCAAAATGCATCAATTATATTATTTTGCCTTATATATTTATTTTTTTAATGCTCAGCATTGATATGTTTTGCATTAACACAGTTCTCTATTAATTCCCTTTTGCCCTTTTATTTATAAATCAAAGAAATATAATTAATTTATTTACAGATTTTAAGACATCAAGAGGAATATCCAGAATTAAGGGTAAGTGAACATTAATTTTTACCTTTACTTTTCCGTAGACATAACTTTTATATTATATCCACCTCTGAGGAACAATAAATGTAAAGCAAATAGTCCTAAATAATTAATAAAACAAAATGGGAATTTTAAAATCTTTAAACAGTACAGCTTGGCGATATTAATTCAATCAGTTAAAGAGAAGTGAATCCTAAAGGCACAATTCAATTAACAGTCCGAGTAGAACACAGTAGTTCAGTCAGGGATTGAAAGGTAGATGAGAGAAAGTGTAATCCTTTAAACTGGTCCGGTCTCATAACTGTAACTGCAACAAAACAGAATATGAGAATTCTGATAGCGGACTAAAGTTTAGAGGAACTCAGTAGCTTGCCCTTCAGTAAATCCCTGCTCAAGTTTCAAAATATTTTTTGTTCACTTGTGCCATCACAGAGAAAACCAGTTCCAGGTATGATAACAGTAATTAAAGTCAGAATTTAGGGAAACCCACAATGGTCAAATAATAAGCCCGGTCATACATGAGCAGTCGTATTCTTGTGATGCTATTCTTTTTTTACTGATGAAGCAATGGGGCTCTCAAAAGGATTCTATAAGCATCAAAAAGATTTAGCATATTGTTGCAGTATTAGTATATATATATCATGCCCCTGCATTCTCATTGCTCAATTCTCTGCCATTTAGGAATTATATCACTTTTGTTTCTGTTTATGCAACTCCAGCTACACCTCCCCTGGTTATTACTGACACAACCTGCATTACAAAAGAGTAATATTTTCCATAAGACGTTAGCTTGCTTTAGACATTTTTATCTCCTGCTCTGTAAATCGAACTTTAATTACACACAGGGGGCTCCTGCAGGATATAGAAGGCTATTAACAGAGTAGGAAATACATTAAATTGAATGTGCAATTTAAACAATAGATCTCTGTTTACAGGAACTGTTAACGAAGGCTGTATAAGTCATGCAGTGTGGTGTGACTAGGGATGCTTAAACAAAGTGATTTAACAGGCAGAGAACTAACTAAGGACGCATGACGGAAAATTTCCGTAAATTTAATAAAGTTAACCCCAGATGACCGCGATCGCTGGGTTAACGCTCCTCTGATCCTCCAATCTGACAGCCTGTCAGAGTGAGCATATGTGCTGCAGGGACTTCTGATCTGCCTCCGTGCTTCCGCGTCCAGTGTGATCTTTTCCCTGTGTGAAAAAAATAAAGTTAGTTTCAAATCCCACCCCCCCTTTACCAATTTTAAATAAAAATGATCCCCTTCACTGCCAATTGATCACTGACTTCAGTAATCAATTGGCAGGGACTACATTTTACTGTGATTAACCTTCAGGGGTTAAATTTATTTTATTAATTAATTTAAATATTTTAAATATATATTTAGCTAGCTGGGGTGGGTGGACGTTAGTGCTGAACTGGGGAATTTGGTGTTAGGCTAGCTAAGGGTTAACGTTAAAGAACGTTTTTAAAAAAACTTTAAAAGTTTACATTTTTTTTTTAAAAGTTTGAATAATGTTTCAAAAAGTAAAAATTAAACCCTTCCCTGCCAGTTGATCACTGCCTACAGTGATCAAAATGCAGATTACATTATTATAGTATGATCTGATTTTTTTTAAAACCCTGAGGGTTAACTTTTATTTTTTTTAACCCTCAGGGGTTCAATTTATTTTATTAATTAATTAAAATATTTTTCAATTATATATTTTTTTTGCTAGCCGGGGTGGGAGTTATGGGAAATTGGGGCATTTACTATAAGTGCTGCTTACTGCTAGTTAGGGGTTAACGGTAAAAAAAAAGTTTATACAAATTTTAAAAGTGTAAAAAAGTTTTAAGAAAGTTGTAAAAAGTAAAAAAAGTTTTAAAGAGTAAAAAAAAATTAAAAATGCCTACCGCTACACCTGGAACAAAATTATCCCATGCTAAGTTTCAAAATATGCCTTTTGAAATACCTCATGGTGTATTCTTTAAAAAATGGTATGCTGTGGTGGGGAAGTGTGAATAAGCAACCAGCTAAACTACTCTGAAATGGAACATGGACACAGCATACAACTTCAAAGTTAGAAGAAAAACTGAATGGCTGTGTCTCAAATGTGCCCCTTCAACATCCACATATACCTGGCAAAGATACATATGGTGGTATTGTTGTACTCAGACAACATAGCTGAGCAACATATTAAATATTTTACAGCCATAGCACACATAAGATTTGCAAAATATACTGTGCAAACTCACTTTGTCTGTCAAAAAGGCAGAAAAATACTTATTACCACTTCACTTGGTACATGCTAGCGGAAAAATTATCCCACGCTAAGGTTCAAAATATGCCTTTTAATATACTCTAGGAGGTCTTCTTTAAGAAATGGTATGCCAATATGGAATAGTTGGAATATTTAGTCTGCTTAAATACTGCTAAAAGGGACCTGGACACAGCGTAAAAATTCAAAGTTTGAAAAAAACTGTAATTGCTGTGTCTCAAATGTGCCCCTTTAATGTCCACATATACCTAGCAAAGGTACATACGGGGGTATTGCTGTACTCAGATAATATAGCTGAGCAACATATGAAGTATTATACAGTCGTAGCACACATAAGGTTTGCAGAATATAATGTGCAAACTCACTTTGTGAGTCAAAAAGGCAGAAAAAATGCTCCCACGCTAAGGTTCAAAATATGCCTTTTGAAATACCCTAGGATGTCTTCTTTAAGAAATGGTATGCCTTTATGGTGGAGCTGGAATATGGAGCCTGCTCAAGTGCTCCAAAGTGGGACACAGACGCATCAAAACCCTCCATGAAAATTCACACTTAAAATCCTGAACTTGTCATGTCTCTTTTACAGCACTGTAACTTTACAAAATAGTGTATAGGTCATACATTGGGCATATTGTTTTACTCAGATGATGTAACTGAGCATAATTTTAGGGATTTTATGACAGTGGTACATATAAAGCGTAAGAAATACTCTGCCAAAATGCAACATGTAAAAAAAATTTCCCCCTCACTACAAACATTGTAATAAATTGATGAAAAAATGGTGACAAGTTAAGGCACAATATAAGATACCATGGGGTGTCTGCTTTATCAAATGGAAGCCCTTTGTGGGCTTATTTGAACAGTCAAAAAACTATAATACCCCAATTGTATACCCCAATATTCTAATTCTAAAATATACATTCCTTTGTGATGTTCAGCAGCCATTGAAGATGTGAGAATCAAAGAGTCATCCTAAAACTATTGAGGTTTTGTTTATTGATATAATTTTTAATATTAACAGGGTTATTTGATAAAGTGGGAATTGTTGTGAATTTAAAGTGAATTCAAAAGTTTAGGCTACAATAGTTTAAATGAAAATATAGCTGAACTGGAAAAAATTTCAAGCTTGGCTAATGTAGTCTAACATTTTACTTCTTCTTCGAATTCTCTGATTTCCTAACAATCCATACTTTAGTGAATTACCCTGCAATGTTATTAATACAAATCTATTGATTCTGTAAAGCACCATTCTACTTACCCACTTTGTGGATTATTTAGGAGTGGAATCAGTCCTTCAACAACAGATTAACAACTATGTATTGGTTAAAATGCTCTTACATCAATAGTGAGAGAATAAATAGTTGCGGCACACTCAGACTACAAAAAAATATAAGAAACAAAGAAGGATACTAAAATGCCTAACTAAGTATAAATATGGGGATTTGGTTCCACCATATGGCCATATGTTGTTAAGCCCACCACTACTTTCAAAGTACCCCATTATCAGTGGGTCCTACACTAAAATGTGGGGGGCAAATAAATAGTAATAGTGTTAAAAATAAAAGTGTTAAATTAAATACTAGTAAGAGCATAGTGAGTATACAAATATAAGTGATGAAAGCAATTAAAAACAGTGTTAAAACTAAATAGTTAATGTGTTGGTGCTAAAAATGAGTATACTCACTAATGCAGATGACTGTGCTAGCTGGAAAAAATAATAAAAGTTACTTGACTATTGATAAACTCCTCCTATATATACACACCTGTGGCATTTAGTAGCCTTCTTTGTTTCTTATATTTTTTTGTAGTCTGAGTGCGCCGCAACTATTTATTCTCTCATTCATGAAGTTTTGGTCACAGCGGCAGCACCTTTCATAAAAAATTCAGGTCTCGGGAGTGCCCCCTATCCTTTCTCTGTTTATATTATATTTGGAATTCATGAATTCATGAATGAGAGAATAAATAGTTGTGGCGCACTCAGACTACAAAAAAATATAAGAAACAAAGAAGGCTACTAAATGCCACATGTGTGTATATATAGGAGGAGTTTATCAATAGTCAAGTCACTTTTATTATTTTTTCCAGCTAGCACAGTCATCTGCATTAGTGAGTATACTCATTTTTAGCACCAACACATTAACTATTTAGTTTTAACACTGTTTTTAATTGCTTTCATCACTTATGTTTGTATACTCACTATGCTCTTACTAGTATTTAATTTAACACTTTTATTTTTAACACTATTACTATTTATTTGCCCCCCACATTTTAGTGTAGGACCCACCAATAATGGGGCACTTTGAAAGTAGTGGTGGGCTTAACAACATATGGCCATATGGTGGAACCAAATGCCCATATTCATACTTAGTTAGGCATTTTAGTAGCCTTCTTTGTTTCTTATATTTTTTTGTAGTCTGAGTGCGCCGCAACTATTTATTCTCTCATTCATGAAGCTTTGGTCACAGCGGCAGCACCTTTCATACAAAATTCAGGTCTCGGGAGTGCCCCCTATCCTTTCTCTGCTTACATCAATAGTGACCAAACCATAGATCCCCAGAAATTTTAAAAATACAACCTCCATGAGGTGTTGCCATTCTAGGGGCTATCAAAACATCATACAAATTGTAGTTTTACAATATCTGGGCATTTACATTTTAGGCCCCATGATTGTACATCATGTATAGGAAATGTGGTTATATTTTAGTGTTTATGGAGTTAAATAGGGAAAAACAATTGAACATTTTCTCTACCAAATTCCATTCAGATGACTGATCATTTATTTAAAAGCAAGGCCTTCTCATCCGTGTACCAGCAGTATATGGTTCCTGTGTCCAGTGACGTCATGAATCTGATTTTCTCATATTTGAAGGAGAAGGTAACTTTACTCACTCACTGAACATTCCATTTTACAAGTAACAATGTGTAGTAGATGTTTGCTAACAATTTAATGGAATTTTCGCATTTCAGTTTTAATCTAGAATTTTCAATAATTGGTTCTGTATTGTATTTAACAATAATAATTATTATTTTTTTCATTGTATTGGCACAATACAGGAGTAGTGGCATGATGATATAGTGAAGACAGAATTGATTTTCTTGAATAAGTATTCTCATGACATAATTTTACTCTCTGGAGTGGGTGCAGGTGTTCATCAACCCAGTATTCCTGTAATATTTTGTAATCGTCACTTCACTTATTATTAAATTTCCCCATTTCTATAATGTTGTAAAGAACTGTGTAATAAGTTGGCACTATATAAATGCTAATAATAATAATAATAATAATATTAATAATTGGGAACACTGGGATGGAGAGGTGGAAAGAAATAGTACCATCTCATTTACCACAGTGTCACCATCTCCAGACTTCAGTTACTAATTATGAGAGAGATAGGGAGAAATGACACTTGCGTATAGATATGTCAGACACAGGGCCTCTGGGATAGGAAATGTATGACGTTGCATTTTCTCTACCTTTACAATTACTATCCATATAACTGTTCTCTGAAAGACCATGTTGCACAGAATGAAGATCTAAACTGGTGGAGTAAGGAAGAGGCTAAAATTGGAATGGTTCATCCAGTTCTGTTCTGGTTTCAAGCCCCAGTCATATTTGGAAAAGGGCAACAAGCTAATTTTCTAGCAATGTTGTAATCCTGAGAGTCCTGGTTTGTATCCAACATAACTGATCTCATGTTTGTCTCCTGAAAAATAGTGTTTGGTGATCTTATTTTACTTTTTATACATCTCAGTTTTTTCTACTTGGCATCTTATACTGTACTTTAAAACAGCATCCGAGGCTTAACATTGGTGATTTTTTTATAGTGGGTTTAGTTTTATGTCTAACATTTTAATAGAAATATTAGACTAAGAGAACTGGAAGCACAAAATGGTTCAGCGTAAAACTGGTTTACATCACTCAGGGCTCCATGATCTACAATCACCTGTAAAAGTTGTGTTAAAGACCCCTCATAGTACAAATTGTTTAACAGTTTTAATAATAACAAAAAGAAATGGAGGAAATAAAAGTGCAAACATCTAAATAATTTTAAGTAGTGTACAACATTAAAATCTATAAATAAAGCCTTTTTCCTGTTCTGCAGAAAAGTAAACCGTTTGATACAGCAGTCGATGTTGGCTGCGGTACTGGGAGATATACAATGCCTCTAGCAAAAAGGTTCAAAAAGGTTATCGGTGTAGACATCAGTGAATCTCAGCTTGAGGAAGCCAAACAATTCTGTTCCTTGGAAAATGTAACTTTCCAGTAAGTACTTAAAATCCATTCATCATTATAACCACCTACACTGAACAGCAGAGAGAAGACTTTATCCCTATACACCAGATTCACTAAATAACTTTGTGTACGTATTGTGATGTCTCTTGTAGGGTGGCTGCTGCTGAGAACTTACCCCTAGATGATGCATCTGTGGACCTTGTAAATGCAGGACTTGCTGCTCATTGGTTCAATGTGGAAAAATTTGTGCATGAAGCAGTTCGAGTTTTAAAGCCCAACGGCTGTCTGGCAGTTCATGCTTTTGTTCCAATTTTTAAATTACAAGATGGCAATAATGATGCAGCGCTAAATGTTGTTATGAAGCAGGTAAAAAAACTAAATAGCTTTCAGTAAATATTCCATTGCAACTTGATGGGTACATGGTTCTGTTCTAGCAATTATAGAGCTTTCTGTGTTACTCTACTTCACCTACATGATCCCACAGTCAATACTACTTTTATGCCAGACCACATGTATACACATAGAAACTGATAGAGGAGACATGGGATATTTGGGATAACCTGGAGCAGGGCAAATGAGCCTAACAAAACTTTGACCAAATATAGGAAACTGTGGTAAAGAATATTCTCCAGAATTCAGGACAGTCTCCAT
Source organism: Pelobates fuscus (assembly GCF_036172605.1). Lineage (NCBI taxonomy): Eukaryota > Metazoa > Chordata > Amphibia > Anura > Pelobatidae > Pelobates > Pelobates fuscus. The sequence goes on from NC_086324.1 coordinate 75,585,098, forward strand.
TGAAGACAGTTCCTTGTTCAGTCTCAGCAGTAATTCCTCAAATGCCTAGGAAAAAAACACCTGTACTAAAGCATATAATTGTGCCTGACTTGTAAAGTGGTTATGGTGTTTCAACAGACCTTTGAAAACAGTGTGAATTTTCATGTGCTTGTTGTGTGTGTGATAGTAGGTTGTTTTTCTTTGTTTTTTTTCCTCTCTCACAATAAGTAGTTTAAGATCATCCTCAGCTGACTAAACTATTTCCTTTGCAGTGTTTAGACAAAATGTCAGAATTCAAGTACGAAAACAACAATATTATGCATCACCAGTATGAAGAGGTGTTCAATGCTATACCATTAAAAGACAAGGAGTGGTAAGTACATCTGTTATCTCAAACTGCTGTAAATATTTTGTTTTCCTTAAAATGCCTAGAAAAATGTTTTTTTTTTTTTTTTTTTTTTTAATTCTTTATTTTGGGTGTGCACAGAATAAACAGGCAGACGGTATGCGCCACAACAGCGGCATCCAGTAAAATCGGTAAACATAGGTAATACAGGTCATGGCATACGGTATACAGGCACATTTTTATAGTTATTATAGTTTTACGATAGTTTAGGTTGGCGTTTAGTTTTCAAGGTGGTAGCATAATGCACATTCCATGCAGGAATAGGTAGGAGAGGGACAAAAGAGAAAAAACATGGCTCGTGCAGTAAACGTACATATAAGAGCATTTGAACAGTTGAGTTATTAGCATTAAATCACGCTTGTTGCCTATGCAGTGAGAGACTGGGAATTCGTATATTCCGTATAAGTTTAACTAGCCTAGACAACTAGAGTGTTAGAGTGAGTGCAAACAAAACATGTGAGAGCACCCGATGGCCAACAGCTATAGCCTAGACACCCCATGATATATAAGTCTGCTCACTGTTACAGCAGAGCAGACAACGCTTATGATTGAACAAGATCACATTAATAGGAGAGGTGGTTGCCAACTGGTCAGGTCTGACTGCTATTCCGGACCTTAACTGGGTAATTTAAACAAGCAACTCTATAAGGTGGAACGTATTGAACACTAACAGATTATTTGTGAACATTATAGATCTGCATACTCATCAGTATCATGGTGTAGTGGGTTAGGATCAGTGTAAGCACTAGTCTTCAGTGTTACACAAATTATAAGCAAGTTGCTTTTAACATAGGACAAAGTCCCCTGTGACTGCAGGTTCGTAGTTGCGTGGCCACAGGTCGGGTCACCGTGTATCAGTGGGGATCATCCTACTCCTGCGGTCGGTATTGGTACGGCCCAGCTCGGAAAGTCTCTTGGGATCCCTTCCTCTGCTGGCTGAAAGTGGTCTCTTTGCCGGTTTAGTCCGCCGGGCCATGGCCCTGGAGCTTTGTGGTCTGCTCTGAAAGCTGCACCGATGTCGCTAGTGTGCTTCAGGGGGTAGTTCACTCTATAACCCCACGTGATGGTTTGCGGCAGGTTCCAACTCCTCAGTTTTCGGCCCTCCGGTTTATGCCAGGTTTGAGTGAGGGCTGTGATCTTGCTGTGCTGGCACCCGGCTTGGTTGTGAGCGGTGGTCTTCCCCGAACAGGCGGCGGCATGTAAGTTGCCATCTTCAGCGGTTGCCGGTGCTGCTATGCAGTGGTTGAATTGGGTCTGCTTGGTGGACCCGCTCAGCGAAGCGTGAGGGTAAGAGTGGGTGCCTGCAGAGCTTGTTCTCGTTTCCCACCGTCTGGGTCGCCAGTCCGTTCTCCGTCTGCGGGCTGCTCTGGGGACCCGGTCTGAGTAGCTGCACAAGCGGCGCCGGGTGGCTGGACGAATCCATGCCACCAACCCCTTCATAATTAACTGGAACGACTGACCCTTGAGGCGGTGTTTTGCCAATAGGATGATGCAAAGCCGATTAAAGGATTCAGGGGTTAGTGTGGGCGGTTTCGTGAGGGTGCATTTTGTCGTGGGTCTCGCTCGAGCCGCCATCTTGCTTGGGCTCTGGCAGGCTTGGTTAGCCATTGGTCTATCCGTTTGAGGAAGTCGAGTGGTGGGGGTAATCGTCCCCAGCGAGGACCGGGATATCCCCCGCCGGTCCAGAGGGGGGGGGGGGCCGCGGGGCAGCGTCCGCTTCTTGCTTACAGGTGGGGTCCGTGCAGGGGGATCGGCCGCTTCCCCCATGCCGCAGGCCCCATTTCTGTGTAGGCCGCATGGCCGGTTCAGGCGTTTGCTTTGCTTGTCGTTGCTGAAAAGACATCAAACTGTTCCTTGTGTTGTGCTGCATCCCTCTATGGGCTCCGTGTGCTGCTTGCATTATGTGGCTATATGAAAACCTCGTTTTTATGCCCGTTGGTGCAGGAGCACACAGAGAGCACGTCCGGCCATCTTGGCTGTCAGGCCCCGCCCCCCAGAAAAATGTTTTTTGTAGTTAACATTCAGCACTCCCTGACATTGCCTAATTATTTTACATTAACACACATTTTACATAGGACAAAAGTGAAATGATAGCACATTTACATCCATTGCACCCCAACCCAAAACCCGCCTGATTTAAGTACTTTAGAATGAACAGCTCCATTAATCCAATAAAGGGACACTGTAGGCAACCAGACCACTTCTGCTCATTGTGTCTTAACCCAGTGTCTTAACTCTGAAAAGGTAATTTTGCAATTGTGAATAAACTGCAAGAATTACCTGCTAATGTTAACTCCTCCTCTTGTGGCTGTCAGTAGAGGTAGAGGTCAGTAGAGGTACTTCTGGGTGGTTAGACAACTTTTCGGCACCAAAATGATGCTGGACGTCTTCACGCTATGCATGAGGACTTCCAGCATCACCGTAATCCTTATAGGAAAGCATTGCATAATGCTTTTCTATAGTGAAATCCTAATGCGAGCGCAGTCATTGCCACTCATGCGCATTAGGTCTTTCCAGCTGGCTGACATCTGCAGGGTAGAAGTGAAGACGGACTAACATAAAGTAGTGACATCCATGAGAATGTATATAAGTTTCTATTTTAGAAAAAAAAAATATATACATATATATATGTTCCTATACATGGGCATATCACATGTTGCGATTCTTGTGAATAATGCAGCTTTTATTATATTGATGAATTTTACACATGAGCAAATAACAGTTAAAAAATGGGGTAGTTTCACTGTAAAAATATTTTGACTTCTTAATAAAAACATAATTTGAATGCATATTGGTCTCCTATGCTTGCAGGGGTCATTGATGCTTATAACTGGTACACTTTTAAAATCTTATGGCTTTCATGATTTTGTATCAAGGTATTTGCAGTTCCCATTCGCTTGCTATTTTTGACTGTCCCCTTTAAGATTTAAACTACAAAAATCCAAATGAATGGTCCATGAGGTATCTAGAACCATGTACCCATACCCAGAAACCACTTTGTATGGTACATGACAGTCCTTATAAATACATGTTTTATCTTACAGGGTTACGGACATCCCCGTTGTATTTGAAATGTCTGTTGAAGAAATAATAGGATTTTTTCAGTCTATATACATGTATCAAGAATTCCTGAAACATGATAAAAATGAAGCCATCAGATTCCTGATGCATCTTGAACAGAGGTGATGTATACAGCGTAGAATTGTGATGTATACAGCGTAGAATTGTGATGTATACAGAGTAGAGTTGTGCACAGTGGGAAAAATTCACTCTAGCCAAAAATAAAACTACTTTTTTTTACCCCAAAATATTTCATTTAGTTCAGGACCTCAAGCTCAAAAATTTACTGATAAAAAATGGGCCAATCAGTGTAGTGCAAAGTATATACACAATAGAAATACTATCTATATGATTTTCAGTACATTGATTGATTTCAGATACATTTTCCCAACGCTTTGGTACAAGAGACAAAAAAAAATTACAAAATAAAGGGGGGGGGGGAGCAGTTTAACTCCCCCGCCCCCCACCCCAAAAAAAAAAAAACTACATTGTGTGTGTGTGTATATATGAAACCAGGGGGCTGTACTCATCTGAACATGCATAAATGGGGTGCTGCTGGGAAAATTCATACAATACACAAGATCCAGCGCACTCACTCATCTACTCTATATATATATAAATATATATATATATATATATATATATATATATATATATATATACACAGGTGCCTCATTCCAGAGCCCTATTTAGCCTTGTACTGCAGAGCAGATTTCTCCCCTCCAAGCAAGTGGGTTAAACTCATAAGAGCAGATGTTAGGTTGTTAGAGTAGGACCTGCCAAAGATGGGGTACATTGACGTTGAGGCAGACTTATGCAATGCATGATCAAATGTTTAAAAAAAAAAAAAAAAAACTAATAAAATCTGTGAGCTTGGAAGTTGCTGTTTAGTGAATGAGTGTGTGTGCGGGATCTTGTGTAATATATATCATTTTTATAACATTTTTTGCACCATGGGTAGAATTAAACATGTTTGGCCTTTGTAAACCCACATGGTGGTGATATATAATTTGGTTGAACAGAGAATGCACAAGACTAATATACATTTCTTAATCAAACATTTATATAGGTAATATAGTGACCACAAACTGTCCTCTATCAAAATACTAACTTAAAAAGTAAAAAAGTTATTTTCACTTAGATTTCCTAATTCTCTAAAAATTCTCACTTTAGTATATAATCTGACAATAATTTGGGGCTTCTAAAAGAGGTGGAATTTAGGATACAACAGAGTGTTTTGCAACAAAAACAGAGAATATGAGAACACTGAGAATGGGCAAAAGCTTTAATAAACTCAGTAGCTTGCCCTTCGGTTAGTCCCCACTCAGGTCTCAAAAATGTTTTTGCTCACTTGTGTCATTACAAAGAGAACCTATACCATTTACAGATCATATTAATCCCACCCATAAGGGCAGTCAAGAACCAAAATACCGGCAAGTTTCTTTGCACAAGTGATAAAGCAACCCCGGCAGTGGTGTATTTTGGATTTGTGCTGCCCTAGGCACGACTAAATTCGGACACCCCCAAAATCTAAATTTTGTCCCCGCAATTCGTGTCAAGGTCACTTTTTTTAACTGACAGACACATGCCCTCATTGATACATGCACTGATATACACTCACTGACAGATACACAGTCATTGGTACACGCATACAGTCACTGGCACACACTGTTTATCCAACACACACTTTCACTGACTGACACACTCTGACACACCCACTCACTGACATGCACACACTCTCAGATACACATAACATGACATACACACACTGACACACACTCACAGGCACACCCATTCTCACTGAAACACACACACACTTTCACTCGCTCACAGACACACACTGACAGCTATACTCAATCACAGTAAGGTGGACAGTCCCAGAACACGAGGCATACAAGGCATTTGTCTGGGAGCCTGGGGTGGCGTTTTTTGGTGCCCCCCTGAAAGTGTCGCTCTAGGCAAATGCCTCGTTTGCCTTGTGGTAAATACATCCCTGAACCCCGGGACACTGGGGAGGTATGCATATACCAGACAAGGACAGACTGGGACTAATCTGGGTTTTTGGCTCATTGAAAGGCAATTCACATTAAAATGTTATATGTAACCTTTATATAACTGTCACTATGCATGTGTTTGTAGCTTGCAATGATTTGTATGAAAGCATGTTTGTTTTTCATTATGCTGACCCATATCTCCCTCTACAGGTTTCGTGACATTCTAGGAGATGGATATGAGTCAGCCCTCATTAAGGTCCATATCAAACACTATTGTGTCCTAGCCTGCAAATCATCATGAGTCTGGAGAAATAATGGACTGGGGAAGAGATAGTGTAGCATGTGTCAACACTTTCCTCTTGTATTCAAAATGTGTAACATATTTAAAGCTCAACAGCAGAACAAGGAACATTTAGCAGATAAATACCATTATTTTCTGCCACATGATAATATTCCATCACACGATGGAAGAGCCAGGAATGAGGACACGTAAGCAGGAAGATTTCCAACTCTCCATATATATTTGTTTTTTGTCTCAACTGCCACATTCAAAAAATTCATTTATGGACACCAACCATCGGTAACATCCCTGTTGCTTTTGTAAAAGCTCTCATGTTTACCGCATATATAAAAGGTATGTTTAATGTCATAAAACTTACAATAAAATATATGTAATACATTACAATACGTTCATGTAATCTTTAAATAAAGAAAATATTGACCTTTGTTTGAAATGCTATCCCTTATTAGATAAGTAGATATAAAGAGTTATGTCTTTATTTCAAGGATAAAATAACAGCTGTCCTGGTCCCCATAATTTTCAGGGCCCACAGTTGCATTATCTCAGGCCTAGTTGTGTCAAAATTGCCCGGGGAGGCCTCAAGGGATCTTATAAATACAGAGTACATTGCTTGTTATCCTATCACTGTACACCAAGACAAATTACCCTGTGGCTTTTGCATGTACAAAATGCTACACAAACCTGCATCCTTAGCCATGCCAACTTATGCCTGAAATACTTAATTATAAAATGTACAGGGAGTGCAGAATTATTAGGCAAGTTGTATTTTTGAGGATTAATTTTATTATTGAACAACAACCATGTTCTCAATGAACCCAAAAAACTCATTAATATCAAAGCTGAATATTTTTGGAAGTAGTTTTTAGTTTGTTTTTAGTTATAGCTATTTTAGGGGGATATCTGTGTGTGCAGGTGACTATTACTGTGCATAATTATTAGGCAACTTAACAAAAAACAAATATATACCCATTTCAATTATTTATTTTTACCAGTGAAACCAATATAACATCTCAACATTCACAAATATACATTTCTGACATTCAAAAACATAACAAAAACAAATCAGTGACCAATATAGCCACCTTTCTTTGCAAGGACACTCAAAAGCCTGCCATCCATGGATTCTGTCAGTGTTTTGATCTGTTCACCATCAACATTGCGTGCAGCAGCAACCACAGCCTCCCAGACACTGTTCAGAGAGGTGTACTGTTTTCCCTCCTTGTAAATCTCACATTTGATGATGGACCACAGGTTCTCAATGGGGTTCAGATCAGGTGAACAAGGAGGCCATGTCATTAGATTTTCTTCTTTTATACCCTTTCTTGCCAGCCACGCTGTGGAGTACTTGGACGTGTGTGATGGAGCTTTGTCCTGCATGAAAATCATGCTTTTCTTGAAGGATGCAGACTTCTTCCTGTACCACTGCTTGAAGAAGGTGTCTTCCAGAAACTGGCAGTAGGACTGGGAGTTGAGCTTGACTCCATCCTCAACCCGAAAAGGCCCCACAAGCTCATCTTTGATGATACCAGCCCAAACCAGTACTCCACCTCCACCTTGCTGGCGTCTGAGTCGGACTGGAGCTCTCTGCCCTTTACCAATCCAGCCACGGGCCCATCCATCTGGCCCATCAAGACTCACTCTCATTTCATCAGTCCATAAAACCTTAGAAAAATCAGTCTTGAGATATTTCTTGGCCCAGTCTTGACGTTTCAGCTTGTGTGTCTTGTTCAGTGGTGGTCATCTTTCAGCCTTTCTTACCTTGGCCATGTCTCTGAGTATTGCACACCTTGTGCTTTTGGGCACTCCAGTGATGTTGCAGCTCTGAAATATGGCCAAACTGGTGGCAAGTGGCATCTTGGCAGCTGCACGCTTGACTTTTCTCAGTTTATGGGCAGTTATTTTGCACCTTGGTTTCTCCACACGCTTCTTGCGACCCTGTTGACTATTTTGAATGAAACGCTTGATTGTTCGATGATCACGCTTCAGAAGCTTTGCAATTTTAAGAGTGCTGCATCCCTCTGCAAGATATCTCACTATTTTTGACTTTTCTGAGCCTCTCAAGTCCTTCTTTTGACCCATTTTGCCAAAGGAAAGGAAGTTGCCTAATAATTATGCACACCTGATATAGGGTGTTGATGTCATTAGACCACACCCCTTCTCATTACAGAGATGCACATCACCTAATATGCTTAATTGGTAGTAGGCTTTCGAGCCTATACAGCTTGGAGTAAGACAACATGCATAAAGAGGATGATGTGGTCAAAATACTCATTTGCCTAATAATTCTGCACTCCCTGTATACACACACACCTCAGCCCCATCACTGAGTAAGCTGCTATTAATTAACAACCCGTCTGCAGACAGTAGAATGCATACAGGTAGTGATATGTTTATTATATGTATGACTAGTTATCCTCTCCTAATGCAGGTTGCTTTGCAGTTCAGATTACTCAGCACGGTCCGTGGCAGAGCAAACTATGTGTGTACAGAGGTGGTAGAATGAGCCATTGGGCAAATGCCACCCGTGCCCCTCTGGATGACTCTTAAAACAGCCACATCACCCAACCAAATCAAACACATGACACAGCACATTTAAAACAGTATGTCAAGTGTGGGATCTGGTTTGGGGGTTGCGTTGAAAGGCAACCGGGTTGGGTCCTTCAGCCCTTTAATAGTGTACCAGATCTAGCCCTGCTCACATGGTTAGTGCTGGGGGTGGATGAGAGGTATTGATGAAGCCTGGTGCCTAGACTTCCATCAGCTTGGCCAAAAGGAGCGGATGCGAGCTATGTTTTTAAGATGGAATCTACAGGATTTGGCAACAAAGTGAATGTGAGGCTCAACAGTGAGGCCAGAGTCAAGTATGATGTCAAGACAGCGCGCTTGCAAGGATGGACTTATGTGGATACCACTAACTTGAATGGAGAGTGAAAGAGGAGGATCGGTATTAGGAGGAGGAAAGACAAGGAGATCAGTTTTAGAGAGATTGAGTTTCTGAATGCGGAAGGACATCCAGTCAGAGATGGAAGAAAGGAAAGCAGTGACACGATGCAGGACAGCAGGGGAGAGGTCCGGGGAGGAGAGGTATATCTGGGTGTCATCAGCGTACGGGTGGTAGTGGAATCCAAAAGAGGCAATAGGTTTGCCAAGAAAGGCAGTATAAAGAGAAAATAGAAGGGGACCAAGGACAGAGCCTTAGGGACTCCAACCGAGACAGGACGAGGGGAGGAGGTATCCTTGGAAAAGGAGACACTGAATGAGCATTGGGAGAGATAAGAGGAAAACCACGAGAGGACAGATTTACAGAGACCAAGTGATTAAAAAGTTGGAAGAAGGAGAGCATGACCAATGGTGTTAAAGACAACAGAGAGGTCAAGAAGAATTAGTATGGAGTAGTGGCCTTTAGATTTAGCTGCAATTAGGTCATTAGTAACTTTGATAAGAACAGTCTCAGTAGAGTGGAGAGGGTGGAAGCCAGACTGAAGAGGGCCAACGAGAGAGTTGGAATTGAGGAAGTGAGATACATGGGTAAAGGCAAGTCTTTCCAGAAGCTTTGAGGGAAAAAGGGAGCAGGGATATGGGAGGCACAAGACAAGGGGAGAGAGATCTGATAAGGTGAGATGGGACAGGATCGAGCGTGCAAGTGTTGGGGCGAGAGGAAAGGAGAAGCGCAGCCTCCTCTTGTTCAGTAGCCGGGAAGAAAGTCTGAAGGGTAGGAAAGGCATGATCTACGTGTTGTTGAGAAAGAGAACGGCATGGTGGGGAGAATTCTTTCCTTAACTGTTCAATCTTGTCGGTAAAGTAACATGCAAAGCTATCGGCTACAAGGTTAGTTTGGGGAGTGGTCACAGCAGGGTCGAAGAAGAGAGTTAAAGGTGTCAAAGAGATGTGTATATATATTTATATACCTGATGCTGATAAAAGACCCAGAAGGGGACTGAAACATCAGTCCATCCTATTTTAATTATCCTTCAATAAAGAATCTTAATTTTATCTTCACAAGTCCTTGAGTACCAGTCATACTCCTTTACTGGATATATCATTTCTCCCCCAGACTTTAAGCACCCGGCCACTTTTACTAATAGCCTGAGTGCAAGAGAGAGAGAGAGAAGACATTTTCACTTTTAATATTGTTAGCATCTTCTGAAGTCACTATCTACCTTAAGCATTCACAGCTTATCATTATCAGTCCCACTGTTGGCAACAAATTACCTCTCTCATTCTTCCTAATAATAAGTGCAGAGGAACCCCACCCAGTGTAAGGGTCTTTGGGTACTAGTACTCTTCTTCCCTTCTTTGTGTGGCTCTCATACAGGTATGAGTGTGCTGCCCAGCACCCAGAATAGCTGTATGAGGGCCAAACAATTGTGAATTCCACATCCACAAGGGCCCAAGATCAGGGACAGATTGTCTTTTAAGTGTTTAATCCAACCAAAAACTGTGTTTTAATAGAACACTGTGCCAGCATTTTTCACCCTCTATTAAAATAACAAAATAAAGCAAATGTAATGATATGCTTCCTCTGTGTTTGTTAGTGACATCACAAATGGCATCCAACACATGTGCAACCCTACAACTAGCCTCCAAACACGTGTTTGGAGGCCACTTGTGGGGTTGCATGTGTGGAATGTTGCTTGTAATATTGTGTTCCTGTATGCCAAATGTGTTGTGTTAGAATTAGAAGTTTGCCTTGTCTCTTTGTTGCTACATAAGTAATTGTAATAATTGTGTGTGTTTAAGAAGGCTGTATGCAGTATTGCATGTGTGGGAAGGCTGATTGTGATGTGTGTGTGTGTTTAGGGAGACTGCATGTGGAATTGCATGTGTGGGGATGTTGCTTGTGGGATTGAGTGCATACAGTGAGTTTGCAGTATGAGTTTGGATTTGACTGTTTGAAATGTGTAGTTTGCAGTGTAGTATGTGAGTGGAGAGGACTGTTTGTTTTGCAGTGTGTATGTGGATAGAGGTTGTAATAGATGTCTGGTGGATACTGTAGTATGTATGTATGGAAAGTAGGACTCAACTGTGTGTGTGGGGAATATAGAAGTTACAGTGTGTAAAAGGAGCATAGGGGCTGTAGTGTATGGGAGGGTAGGGGCGGCAGTATGGATGTGGGGGTATGGGCTGCAGTGTATGTGGGGGGTAAGGGCTGCAGTGTATGTGGGGTGGGTGCTGCAGGGTGTGTGGGGGTAGGGGCTGCAGTGTGTGTGTGTGGGAGGTAGGGACTACAGTGTGTGTAGGGGGAAAGGGGCTGTAGTGGGTGCAGGAAGAGATAGAGCTGTAGTGGTGCAGGAAGAGATAGGGTCTGTAATAGGTGCATAGGTGCTAAAGTGAGGCATATGGGCTTTAGTGGGTGCAGGGGGCCAATGGGGGTGATGTGGGTGCATGGGGGGTCGAAGGGGCTGTAGTGGGTGTAGGGGAAAACAGAGCTGTGGTGTAGTATCTTAGTTTTCATAAGAAGGTATAAATTGATCACTGGTGTTTAATGAAGCTCTTGTAGATAGATGCTTGCATTCTGGGTCAGATTATTATTACATAGTTACATAGCTGAAAAGAGACTTGCGTCCATCAAGTTCAGCCTTCCTCACATATGTTGTTGCTTTTGATCCAAAAGAAGGCAAAACAACTAGTTTGAAGCGCTTCTAATTTTGCCACAAACTAGGAAGAAATTCCTTCTTGACCCCCAAATAGCAGTCAGATGTCTCCTTGGATCAAGCAGTTATACCCCACTAATTAGAAATTATATCCCTGTATGTTACTTTTTTAAAGTATTTATCCAATTGCAGTTTAAACATATGTAGTGACTCTGACAAACCACCTCTTCAGGCAGAGAATTCCATATCCTTATTGCTCTTACTGTAAAAAAACCTTTTCTTTGCCTTAGATGAAATCTCCTTTCTTCCAGCCTAAATGTGTGACCACGTGTCCTATGTATAGCACTGTTTATGAATAGATTTCCAGATGAAGGTTTGCACTGGCCCCGAATATATTTGTATAAAGTTATCATATCCCCTCTCAGGTGTTGTTTTTCCAAACTAAACAGATTTAATTTTTTTAACCTTTCTTCATAACTAAAATGCTCCATTCCTTTTATTAATTTTGTAGCTCGTCTCTGGACTTTTTCTAGCGCCATGATATCTTTCTTTAGAAAGGCGCCCAAAATTGCACAGCATATTCAAGGTGTGGTCTTACCAGCGATTTATAAAGAGGCGATTTATATTTTCATCTCGAGAATTTATGCCCCTATTTATACATGCCAATACCTTACTGGCCTTAGCAACTGCAGATTGACATTGCATATTGCTGCCTAATTTGTTGTCTATAACAATTCCCAAATCCTTCTCGTGTGTGGTTATCCCTAACTCACTACCATTTAGTGTGTAAGTTGCTTGTGTATTCTTAACCCCGAAGTGCATAACTTTGCATTTCTCTACGTTAAATTTAATCTGCCATTTTAGTGCCCAGTCCCCCAATCTATCCAAATCCCTCTGCAGCAAAGCAATATCCTGCTCACATTCTATTACTTTACAAAGTTTTGTGTCATCTGCAAACACTGATACATGGCTTTCAATGCCTATTTCAAGATCATTTATAAATATGTTAAATAGAAGTGGTCCCAAAACAGAACCCTGAGGGCAGGGCCGCCATCAGGGGGTGACAACCATAATGGTTGTCACGGGCCCGGCGGCCCTAGGGGGCCCGGCCGCCCGGGCCCCACGTGTGGGGCCCATTGGGTGGCCCACACACTTAGGGCCACCCGATGGGCCCTATATCTTCAGGGGTCCGGTCAGCGCTGTGGCTGTTGTATATATATATATATATATATATATATATGTATGTCTGTAAGTCAGTATGAATGTATGTCTGCATATTATTATGAACGTATGTCTGTGTGTATGTGTATATGGATGTCTGTATGCATGTATGTCTGTCAGTATGTCTGTATATATGCATGTATGTCAGTCTGAATGTATGTATGTATGTCTGTATGCCATTATGAATGTATGTCTGTGTATGTCTGTATGCCATTCTGAATGTATGTGTGTATGGATGCCAGTGTCTGTATGTCTGTCAGTATGTCTGCATGTATGAATGTATGTGTGTGTGTATGTATGTATGTCGGTGTCTGTATGTATGTGTCTTTATGTCCTCGTGCATGTGTGTCTGTATGTATGTTAGTATGTGTCTGTCTGTCACTATGTATGCCTGTGTGTATGTCCCAGTATGTGTGTCAGTATGTATGCCTGTATGCGTGTATGTCTGTTTCAGTATGTGTGTCTGTTAGTATGTATCTGTGTCCTTTTGTATCAGTGTGTGTGTTTGTGTCTGTGTGTGTATTCCTGTGGGCGGTATTTGGAGGCGGACCCAGTGCAGTGGTGGATTCAGGGGGGGGGCAACCGGGCAATTGACCCCCTCCCCCCACCGAGAAAACAGTCGGTCTCCCTCTCCCCTGCCAGCACATGCAGGTGCTAGCCCTGCAATGTGCCTGCGGACCGGAGGGGAGATTAGAGATCTCTCTCCCCGGTCCGCAGGCACTATGCTGGCAACCGGCGGGGGAGGGAGAGAGGACCCGGGAGCTCAGCCTGCATCTCCTCCGGGTCCTCCTCTTGCGAGATTGGAGCGTTGCCGCAGTTACCACGGCAATGCTCCAAATCTCGCGAGAGTGAACTCTAGCCCTGGAGCTACGGGCTAGAGTTCACTCTCCCCACTGGAACCACCAATGAATCCCACTGGGACCACCAGGGATCAAGAAATGCCCCCCCTCCTCCCAGTAAAGGTAAGAAGGGAGGGGGGACATAATTAATATTTATTTTAATTAAAAAAATGTAAAAAAAAATAAAAGCATATTATAAAAAAGCCCCCCATGCCTTATAACACACTCTCACACCCTACACACACATTGCCCCTCCCACACATATACTGCCCCCCCATTAACACACACTGCCCCCCATACACACACACTGCCCCCCATACACACACACTGCCCCCTATACACACATATTGCCCCCTATACACACACACTGCCCCCTATACACACACACTGCCCCCATACACACACACTGCCCCCCATACACACACACTGCTCCCCATACACTGCCCCCCATACACTGCCCCCCATACACACACACTGCCCCAGACACACATACACTGCCCCCCATACACACACACTGCCCCCATACACACATTGCCCCCATACACACATTGCCCCCCCATACACACATACACTGCAACTGTCACACACACACACTGCCCCCCTAACACACACACTGCACCCCTGACATACACTGCAACCTTCACACACTGTCCCCCTCACACACACACACTGCACCCCTCACACATTGCACCACTCACACACACCACTTCTCCTATGCCCTATGACAGCCCCATTTCCCAGCAGACCTCAGGTAAGTTGTCAAACTGTTCTTAAACGGTTTGACTACTTACTCTGGGAGGGGGTCCCAGGGGCGTACCTAGAGCATATGGCACCCGGGGCGGGTCCTAGTTTTGGCACCCCCCCCCCCCCCCCCGCACTTTAAAATGTACAAAACACCCACAATTTTTTATAATGTATGTAGCATTGAGCAGTGCTTCCATGTTTCAATGGAGTAAGTGTGAGTGAATGAATGGGTGTGTTTGTATGTAGTGTTGGCATTTTAATGCAGGCATGCTTTTGTGTGTAGTGTTGGCGAGATGCAGTGGTGTGGTTATATATAATGGTGATGTTTTAATACAGAGGTGTGTTTGTATGTAGTGTTTGCACTGGAATGCAGGGATGTGTTTGTGTGTAGTGTTGGCAAGATGCTGAGATGTGGGATTGCCATATTTAAGGACACCAAATAAGGGAGCTATCTGCTAAACAGCACCCTAATTTGGTATCTTTACATATGGAATCTCACATAAGGGCACCAATTTAGGGAATTCTCTACTAAATAGCTAAAAGATCTACATTTTAAAAGCCTTTTCCTTAATTTTAATATTTAGGTTGTTTAGTAGATAACTCACTTATTTGTTATCCTTATGTGGGATTGACATATTTAAGGACACCAAATTAGGGAGCTATCTACTAAACATATACACAACCACAGATATACACACGCATTTAGTTATTAAGAGGTCCAACCAACATCCCTACCTTACTCTGGGAGTGACAAGCGGTTGCTGCTGGGATCTCTGTGCTCTTCCTTCACAGCTCACTTGCACGACCAGTAGTGATGCCGATGCCAGGATGACATCATACCCCGGCTGCCGGCTTACTGCAGGGCGTACACAAGCTCCTATATGGTCCATAAAAATGTTTAATCTCACTGCCTTCCAGTATATATCTGTCCTATCTGTCTGGGGGAATGTGACAACGTGGATGTATATGTAAGTGGGTGAGTATTACGATCAGGAGAAAGGTATATGGCAGGGTGGGACAGTGTGGTGGATACTATGTCAGTGTGTGCCATTGCACACAGTGGATTGAAGGAGGTGACTGCAGGTGAGGTGGTGAGTATATGGTGTTTTATGTCACGGATGGGAACAATGGGATTGGGTGTTATATGGAAGAGAGGATATTATGTCAAGGCAGGGCCAGGGTGTATGGCAGGGTGTGTATTATGATACAGTGGAGGTATATAGCAGGGAGGGGATTATGGCAGTGTGGGTATTATATGACATGTTAAAGGGGTATATGCCAGGGTGGGAATTATGACCAGGTAGTGGGTTTATAGCAGGGAGGATATTATGACAAGGCAGGGGTGTATATGGCGGTGGTGTATATGGCAGAGAGGGCAGGGGTGTTGAAAGAGGGTGTGACAGAGTGACTGAGGGAGGGGGTGACAGAGTGAATGAGGGAGGGGGTGACAGAGTGACTGAGGGAGGGGGTGACAGGGAGACTGAGGGAGGGGGTGACAGGGAGACTGAGGGAGGGGGTGACAGGGTGACTGAGGGGGGGTGACTGGTGACTGAGGGAGGGGGTGACTGGTGACTGAGGGAGGGGGTGACTGGTGACTGAGGGAGGGGGTGACTGGTGACTGAGGGAGGGGGTGACTGGTGACTGAGGGAGGGGGTGACTGGTGGCAGAGTGAGGGGGTAACAGAGTGACTGAGGGAGGGGGTGACTGGGTGACAGGGTGACTGAGGGAGGGGGTGACAGAGTGACTGAGGAAGGGGGTGACAGGGTGACTGAAGGAGGGGTTGACTGGTGACTGAGGGAGGGGGTGACTGGTGACTGAGGGAGGGGGTGACAGGGTGACTGAGGGAGGGGTTGACAGGGTGACTGAGGGAGGGGTTGACTGGTGACTGAGGGAGGGGTTGACTGGTGACTGAGGAAGGGGGTGACAGGGTGACTGAGGGAGGGGTTGACTGGTGACTGAGGGAGGGGGTGACAGGGTGACTGAGGGAGGGGGTGACTGGTGACAGAGTGAGGGGGTGACTGGTGACAGGGTGACTGGGGAGGGGGTGACTGGTGACAGAGTGACGGGGTGACAGGGTGACTGAGGGAGTGGGTGACTGGTGACAGGGTGACTGAGGGAGGGGTTGACTGGTGACTGAGGGAGGGGGTGACAGGGTGACTGAGGGAGGGGGTGACTGGTGACAGAGTGAGGGGGTGACTGGTGACAGGGTGACTGGGGAGGGGGTGACTGGTGACAGAGTGACGGGGTGACAAGGTGACTGAGGGAGGGGGTGACTGGTGACAGGGTGACTGGGGAGGGGGTGACTGGTGACAGAGTGACTGAGGGGGGTGACAGGGTGACTGAGGGTGTGACAGGGTGACTGAGTGGCTATGGGGGGATGACAGGGTGACTGAGGGAGGGGGTGACAGGGTGACTGGTGACAGAGTGACTGAGGGGGGTGACAGGGTGACTGGTGACAGGGTGACTGGTGACAGGGTGACTGAGGGGGGTGACAGGGTGACTGGTGACAGGGTGACTGAGGGGGGTGACAGGGTGAGGGGGTGACAGAGTGACTGAGGGCGGGGGTGACAGGGTGAGGGGGGGTGACAGGGTGACTGAGGGAGGGGGTGACAAGGTGACTGAGGGAGGGGGTGACTGGTGACAGGGTGACTGGGGAGGGGGTGACTGGTGACAGAGTGACTGAGGGGGGTGACAGGGTGACTGAGGGTGTGACAGGGTGACTGAGTGGCTATGGGGGGATGACAGGGTGACTGAGGGAGGGGGTGACAGGGTGACTGGTGACAGAGTGACTGAGGGGGGTGACAGGGTGACTGGTGACAGGGTGACTGGTGACAGGGTGACTGAGGGGGGTGACAGGGTGACTGGTGACAGGGTGACTGAGGGGGGTGACAGGGTGAGGGGGTGACAGAGTGACTGAGGGCGGGGGTGACAGGGTGAGGGGGGGTGACAGGGTGACTGAGGGAGGGGGTGACAGGGTGACTGAGGGAGGGGGTGACAGGGTGACTGAGGGGGTGATTGGTGACTGGGTGACTGAGGAGGTGACAGGGTGACTGAGGGGGGTGACAGGGTGACTGGTGACAGGGTGACTGAGGGGGGTGACAGGGTGACTGGTGACAGGGTGACTGAGGGGGGTGACAGGGTGAGGGGGGTGTGACTGGTGACTGAGGGAGGGGGTGACTGGTGACTGAGGGAGGGGTGACTGGTGACTGAGGGAGGGGGTGACAGGGTGATTGAGGGAGGGGGTGACAGGGTGACTGAGGGAGGGGGTGACAGGGTGACTGAGGGGGGTGACAGGGTGACTGAGGGGGGGTGACAGGGTGATTGAGGAGGATGAGGGGGTGACAGGGTGATTGAGGAGGGTGAGGGGGTGACAGGGTGAGGGGGGTGACAGGGTGACTTAGGGGGTGATTGGTGACAGGGTGACTGAGGGGGGGTGACAGGGTGACTGAGGGGGGGTGACAGGGTGACTGAGGGGGGTGACAGGGTGACTGAGGGGGTGATTGGTGACAGGGTGACTGAGGGGGGTGACAGGGTGACTGAGGGAGGGGTTGACTGGTGACTGAGGGAGGGGGTGACAGGGTGACTGAGGGAGGGGGTGACTGGTGACAGAGTGAGGGGGTGACTGGTGACAGGGTGACTGGGGAGGGGGTGACTGGTGACAGAGTGACGGGGTGACAGGGTGACTGAGGGAGGGGGTGACTGGTGACAGGGTGACTGAGGGAGGGGGTGACTGGTGACAGAGTGACTGAGGGGGGTGACAGGGTGACTGAGGGTGTGACAGGGTGACTGAGTGGCTATGGGGGGATGACAGGGTGACTGAGGGAGGGGGTGACAGGGTGACTGGTGACAGAGTGACTGAGGGGGGTGACAGGGTGACTGGTGACAGGGTGACTGGTGACAGGGTGACTGAGGGGGGTGACAGGGTGACTGGTGACAGGGTGACTGAGGGGGGTGACAGGGTGAGGGGGTGACAGAGTGACTGAGGGCGGGGGTGACAGGGTGAGGGGGGGATGACAGGGTGACTGAGTGGGGGGGGTGACTGGTGACTGAGGGAGGGGGTGACAGGGTGACTGAGGGAGGGGGTGACAGGGTGACTGAGGGGGTGATTGGTGACAGGGTGACTGAGGGGGGTGACAGGGTGACTGAGGGGGGTGACAGGGTGACTGGTGACAGGGTGACTGGTGACAGGGTGACTGAGGGGGGTGACAGGGTGACTGGTGACAGGGTGACTGAGGGGGGTGACAGGGTGAGGGGGGGTGACAGGGTGACTGAGTGGGGGGGTGACTGGTGACTGAGGGAGGGGTGACTGGTGACTGAGGGAGGGGGTGACTGGTGACTGAGTGAGGGGGTGACAGGGTGATTGAGGGAGGAGGTGACAGGGTGACTGAGGGGGGTGACAGGGTGACTGAGTGGGGGGGGTGACTGGTGACTGAGGGAGGGGGTGACTGTTGACTGAGGGAGGGGGTGACTGGTGACTGAGGGAGGGGGTGACTGGTGACTGAGGGAGGGGGTGACAGGGTGATTGAGGGAGGGGGTGACAGGGTGACTGAGGGAGGGGGTGACAGGGTGACTGAGGGGGTGACAGGGTGACTGATTGGGGGGGGTGACTGTTGACTGAGGGAGGGGGTGACTGGTGACTGAGGGAGGGGGTGACTGGTGACTGAGGGAGGGGGTGACAGGGTGATTGAGGGAGGGGGTGACAGGGTGACCGAGGGAGGGGGTGACAGGGTGACTGAGGGGGGTGACAGGGTGACTGAGGGGGGGTGACAGGGTGATTGAGGAGGATGAGGGGGTGACAGGGTGATTGAGGAGGGTGAGGGGGTGACAGGGTGAGGGGGGTGACAGGGTGACTGAGGGGGTGATTGGTGACAGGGTGACTGAGGGGGGTGACAGGGTGACTGAGGGAGGGGGTGAGAGGGTGACTGAGGGAGGGGGTGAGAGGGTGACTGAGGGAGGGGGTGACAGGGTGACTGAGGGGGTGACAGGGTGACTGAGGGGGGGTGACAGGGTGATTGAGGGGGTGACAGGGTGACTGAGTGAGGGGGTGAGAGGGTGACTGAGGGAGGGGGTGAGAGGGTGACTGAGGGAGGGGGTGAGGGTGAATTTACAATAATGTTTCTTACCATGATTCAGGGGCTGTCTCTCTCTATCCCAGCCCAGTGCAGCAGGTGCAGGCAGAGTGGCCGCAGGGGAGAAACCTGTCAGAATGCACGCTCTGCGCCCCCTGCTGGCACACTCCATAACAGCATCCCTGGTGCTCAGTGATGACTCAGAACACAGGCTGGGAATCCCCTCCCTGTGCTCTGACTCACTCACTGAGCGCCGGAGCCGCGAGGGAGAGGACGACCAGCAGGAGGGACAGAGTGTGGCACCCCCCTACTGGATGGCACCCGGGGCGGACCGCCCCCCCCCGCCCCCCCCTTAGTACGCCACTGGGGGGTCCTGGCACTATTGGCACCATAACCACTACACTGAGCTGTAGTGGTTATTGTGTCTGTATTATTTAGTTAAATAATCTACAAGTGCCCCTCCCGAGATCAGGCTCTGGATCCGCCACTGACCCAGTGGGCATATTTGGAGGCGGGCCCCAGGGGGCCCAGACCCCGAGCTGAGTTAAGGGCCCAAAAATTTCTGGTAGGGACACCACTTACCACTTTTGTCCAGCCTGAAAATCTACCATTAATTACAACTCGTTGTACTCTATCCTTAAGCCAATGTTCTACCCAAGAACAAGAATATTCATCTAGACCAATTTCTTCCATTTCCCGAGACTAATGGTGTCCTTATAGGGCATTTTGAATTATTTTATACCGTGGGGAAGTAATGGAAAGTCGCTATTCTGTGTATTTACAAAATATAAACTCATATTTGCTCCTAGAGCTCAATTTGTCAGGGGCAAAGTGCTAGAAACTGAATGTGGCACTTTATAATCTTCATTGAAGT
The DNA here is from genome assembly GCF_036172605.1 of Pelobates fuscus. Lineage (NCBI taxonomy): Eukaryota > Metazoa > Chordata > Amphibia > Anura > Pelobatidae > Pelobates > Pelobates fuscus. Next base: position 75,605,179 of record NC_086324.1, read on the forward strand.
TATGAACTCAAACAAAATTAGGGGCCTTATCAGGGCTGACCCAAGACATTGTGCTGTCTGGGTCCAAGAATGAAATGCCCCCCCCCCCCCGCACCAAAAGCATGCCAACATCTATTATGTTATGCAGTGCACGTAATGAATACAATATCGGTTTGTGTAGTGATCACAGAGCGATCACATGGTCACAATAGGTGTTCATGTGTCTGACAGGCAGTCTCCCTGCTAGTGTAGAATAAAAATAAAATAAAAAATGTAAATGTTAATAAAAAAAAAATAATAATTATATATGTGTATTTGTGTGAAGGGCTCATGATGGTATAGAGTAATAAGACCTTAATAAGTGTAGGATGGTATAAAAGTAGCCAGTCGGTTGTGGTGTGCCGGAACCGACGATGAGGTAGGCCTGTAAATAAAGAGGGCCCACCAAGAAGAAATGTAATAAAAAGGAGTTTGATAAAGAGGAGTGGGTGGGAGGGTGATGCAACGCTGACCTCGTGTCAGGATCGGGACAGGGATCCAACACGCAGAGTACAAACAGTAGCCAGATACGTATACCGGACCTTAGAATGGCCGGACTAACGTAAGTAGTACAGTAGAGAATGGTCAAAGACAAGCCGAGGTCGAGGGTAACAGAAGGCAGGTAAGCGAGAGACAAGCCGAATCAAGGGTAAGAGAGATAAGCAGAGTAGAGCAAACAAGCCGGGTCAAAACCAAAAGGGATAACTAGAATACACGAGCACTGAGTGACTAGAGCAAGCTAGAACCACGACAGGGCAATGAGCTAAAGAAAGAAGCTCCGTTAAATACCCTGTTCAGAAAAGTAACCACGCCTCCGAGGCGTCCTGATTGGTCCTGCAGCAATTGATTGACAGGTCGTTCCGGGTAGCGTCCTGACGTCGACTTCCGGACGTAATGCTGTAAAAAGGCAGTCACTCCCTCGCGGCCGGCTTTGCATGACCGGATAGACCGCGAGGAAGGGAGAAATCAGACCGTCCGGATGGAAGAACGGCTAAGTCTCTACCTCTTTCGGAGGTAGAGACCACAGGTACCCTGACAGTACCCCCCCTCTCAGATACGCCCACCGGGCGGAAGACACCAGGGCGAGAAGGGAAGCGAGAGTGAAACGCCCTGCGGAGACGGGGAGCATGCACCTCCTCCTGAGGTACCCAACTTCTCTCCTCAGGACCATAACCTTTCCAATCGACCAGATATTGCAGTTTCCCCCGGGAGATTCGAGAATCGACGATGGAATTGACCTCATACTCCTCCTGACCCTCCACCTGAACAGAGCGAGGAGGGGCGATCGTGGAGGAGAACCTGTTACATATTAGTGGTTTTAGCAAGGAAACATGGAATGAGTTAGGAATGCGTAAGGCATTAGGCAACGCTAAACGATACGCAACTGGGTTAATTTGAGACAGTACCCTGTAAGGTCCAATATATCGAGGAGCAAACTTCATGGACGGCACTTTCAACCGAATGTTTCTAGTACTTAACCATACTCTATCGCCTGGAACAAACACCGGTGCTGCCCTTCTACGTTTGTCAGCGTGTTTTTTAACCAGCATAGAATTGTGCAGAAGAATTTGTCGAGTTTGGTCCCACAACTTCCTTAAATTGGCAACATGAACATCCACCGACGGTACCCCTTGAGAAGAAGGCTCCGAAGGAAGGATGGAAGGATGAAAGCCATAATTCAAGAAAAAAGGGCTAGAATGCGTAGAATCACAAACGAGATTGTTGTGTGCAAACTCCGCCCAAGGAATCAAACCGACCCAATCGTCCTGGTGTTCAGAAACGAAACAACGTAAATATTGTTCAACTTTTTGGTTGGTGCGTTCAGCAGCTCCATTGGACTGAGGATGATAGGCAGAAGAGAAATTCAATTTGATGCCTACTTGGGAGCAGAAAGATTTCCAAAAACGGGAAACAAATTGGGAGCCTCTGTCAGAGACAATTTGGGAAGGTATCCCATGCAAACGGAAAATCTCCCTAGCGAATATCTCTGCTAATTCGGGCGAAGATGGAAGTTTAGGTAAGGGAATGAAGTGAGCCATTTTAGTAAATCTGTCCACCACAGTGAGGATGACAGTCTGCTTTTTAGAGATAGGCAAATCAACAATGAAGTCCATAGCCAGGCAGGACCAAGGCTTTTCAGGAACCTCTAAAGGGTGCAGAAATCCACATGGAAGCGAATGAGGTAGCTTGGTCTTGGTACAAACCTCACATGCCCCGATGAATTCTTTAATATCTTTACGTAAGTCAGGCCACCAAAAATCTTTAGAGACCAGAGCATAAGATTTGCGGATGCCAGGATACCCAGCCACCTTGCTGTTGTGGAGACAGCGTAGCACTTCCAGTTGGAGAGCGGCAGGAACGAAGTGTCGATCCCCAGGAGTCTGTTTGGGTGCAAGATGCTGAAACTTCATGATCTCGGAAAGCAATGGGGAGTGAATCCTGAGATTTGTGTTAGCGATGATATTCCCCTTAGGAACTATGGAGGACATGACTGGTTCAGTTATAGTGGTTGGTTCATATTGACGAGACAAAGCATCGGCTTTAGAGTTCTTAGAACCAGGTCTATAAGTAAGTACATAATTAAAGTGAGTAAGGAACAAGGACCAACGAGCCTGCCTGGCGGATAAGTGCTTAGCCTCCCCAATATAAGACAAGTTCTTATGATCCGTTAAAATAGTAAAAGGGTGTAATGTCCCTTCCAGTAAATGTCTCCACTCCTTTAAAGCCTTAATGACCGCTAACAGTTCCCTGTCACCGATGTCATATCTGCTTTCAGGCCCAGATAATTTCTTAGAGAAGAAACCACAAGGGTGTAACGGTTTGTCCACCCCTAACCTTTGAGACAGAACAGCCCCAACTCCTGTCTCAGAGGCATCGACCTCGAGCAAGAACGGCAGAGTCGTATCAGGATGGACTAGAATGGGAGCCGAGGCAAAAAGTTCTTTGAGAGTCTTGAAAGCAACAAGAGCTTCCGTAGACCAGGTCTTAGTATCAGCCCCTTGTTTGGTCAAATTGGTAATAGGCGCAATGATAGAGGAGTATCCCTTAATGAAGCGCCTATAGTAGTTGGAAAAACCAATAAACCTTTGAATAGCCTTGAGTCCTTTGGGCAAAGGCCAGTCTAAAATAGATTGGAGTTTTTCAGGATCCATTTTAAAACCTTCCCCAGAAATCACGTACCCAAGAAAATCTATCTGAGACTGATCAAAACTGCACTTCTCCAATTTACAGTATAGACCATGTTGCAGAAGTTTGTGTAATACCTTTCTGACTTGTCTATGGTGAGTCTCAATCTCCTTAGAGTGTATCAGTATGTCGTCCAGGTAAACAATAACACAATCATGTTGAAACTCCCTAAGTACCTCATTAATCAAATCTTGAAATACTGCAGGAGCATTGCAAAGTCCAAATGGCATAACTGTGTATTCGTAGTGGCCATACCGGGTATTGAATGCCGTCATCCACTCGTGACCATGCTGGATTCTCACCAAATTGTATGCCCCTCTGAGATCTAACTTGGTGAAGATTTTGGAGCCCTTAAGACGATCAAATAACTCGGTAATCAATGGGATAGGATAGACATTTCTGACAGTTATTTTATTCAAGCCTCGGTAATCGATACAAGGTCTCAGCGTGCCATCTTTTTTCTTAACGAAAAAGAACCCAGCCCCGGCCGGGGAAGAAGACCTCCTAATGAATCCCTTTTCTAATTTCTCCCGAATATACTCCTCTAGAACCGAGTTTTCCTGAACAGACAAAGGATATACATGGCCCCTCGGAGGCATAGTCCCAGGTAGAAGCTTAATTTTACAATCAAATGACCTGTGTGGCGGCAAAGAATCGGCATTTTTCTTGTCAAATACTGCCTTTAAGTCTAGGTAAAGGTCTGGTATCTGTCTTTCAGTGGACTGAGTAGGATTCTCAGGTATGTTAATATTAGCTAATGGAGAAACCTTGCATAAACACCTATCCTGGCAGCCCTGGCCCCACGAGAGTATCTCCCCTAACTCCCAATCGATAATAGGGTTATGTTTCTTCAACCATGGGTACCCCAGAACTATGGGAGCGGAAGGGGACGAAATGAGCATAAGAGATAAATTCTCCACGTGTAGGATACCAACATTTAAATTAATGGGTATGGTTTCACGAAAGATAACAGGGTCTAGTAGTGGTCTACCATCTATGGCCTCAACGGCCAATGGTGTCTCCCTTAGTTGGGATGGGAAATTGTTTTTAATAGCAAAGGCTTGGTCGATAAAATTCTCAGCAGCACCGGAATCTATCAATGCCATAGCCTTTACCACTTCCTTCTCCCAAGTTAAGGAAACTGGTAGCAGAAGCCTGTGATCTTTATAATTAGGATTAGAGGACAAAATAGAAACACCCAAGGCCTGTCCTCTAGAGAGACTTAGGTGCGAGCGTTTCCCGGGCGGTTAGAACAGTTCGAGAGTAAATGACCTTTGGCTCCACAATACATACACAACCCCTCTCTTCTCCTGTACTGTCTCTCCTCCTCAGAGAGGCGGGTATACCCTATCTGCATAGGTTCAGAAAGCAAAGATACTGTGGAGTCAGGACTTGGAAAAGCGGGGGCTAACCTAAAAGAAGGTCTCCGGTTCCTCTCTCGAGTGTTCTGTCTCTCTCTTAAACGTTCATCTATACGAGAGATGAACGAAATTAAATCCTCTAAATTCTCAGGGAGTTCTCTAGTAGCAACCTCGTCAAGGATTACATCAGATAGGCCATTCAAAAATACATCCATATACGCCTGCTCATTCCACTTGACTTCAGACGCCAGAGACCTGAACTCTAGTGCATAATCCACAAGTGTTCGGTTCTCCTGTCTCAGGCGCAACAGTGATCTGGCTGCATTAACCTTTCTACCTGGAGGGTCAAACGTTCTTCTAAAAGCAGCTACAAATGCATTATAGTTATATACTAACGGGTTATCGTTCTCCCATAGTGGGTTGGCCCATCTCAGAGCCTTCTCAATGAGTAAGGTGATAATAAATCCTACCTTTGCCCTATCTGTAGGATAGGAGCGAGGTTGCAATTCAAAGTGGATACTAATTTGGTTTAAAAAACCACGACATTTCTCAGGAGCCCCACCATAGCGTACTGGGGGGGTAATGCGAGAAGAAGCACCCACTGTGGCTACCTCTAGACCTGAACTTACAGGAGAAATAGGGGTAGTACGTATCTCCTCTGGTGGGTTATTGGCACGAGATAATAATGCCTGTAGCGCAAGCGCCATCTGATCCATTCTGTGATCCATGGCTTCAAACCTAGGATCAGGAGAAGCAAGCTGACTGTTTGTACTTGCAGGATCCATTGGCCCTGTCGTAATGTCAGGATCGGGACAGGGATCCAACACGCAGAGTACAAACAGTAGCCAGATACGTATACCGGACCTTAGAATGGGCGGACTAACGTAAGTAGTACAGTAGAGAATGGTCAAAGACAAGCCGAGGTCGAGGGTAACAGAAGGCAGGTAAGCGAGAGACAAGCCGAATCAAGGGTAAGAGAGATAAGCAGAGTAGAGCAAACAAGCCGGGTCAAAACCAAAAGGGATAACTAGAATACACGAGCACTGAGTGACTAGAGCAAGCTAGAACCACGACAGGGCAATGAGCTAAAGAAAGAAGCTCCGTTAAATACCCTGTTCAGAAAAGTAACCACGCCTCCGAGGCGTCCTGATTGGTCCTGCAGCAATTGATTGACAGGTCGTTCCGGGTAGCGTCCTGACGTCGACTTCCGGACGTAATGCTGTAAAAAGGCAGTCACTCCCTCGCGGCCGGCTTTGCATGACCGGATAGACCGCGAGGAAGGGAGAAATCAGACCGTCCGGATGGAAGAACGGCTAAGTCTCTACCTCTTTCGGAGGTAGAGACCACAGGTACCCTGACACCTCGAAGGTATGGAGCCAGGTAAGGGGTGTCCCTTAAGTAGGGAAGGGTTGTGTCATACGCCCCTCCCACAAACACAGGCCAAAAGGCCTTACTACTTGTGTGAAGGGCTCATGATGGTATAGAGTAATAAGACCTTAATAAGTGTAGGATGGTATAAAAGTAGCCAGTCGGTTGTGGTGTGCCGGAACCGACGATGAGGTAGGCCTGTAAATAAAGAGGGCAACAATAGAAATTTCAATATTTAATACAAACCACCAAGATACATACTTTTAACAAGACATGTTCTGAAAAGCATTTCTTACTTCTTGTACAGGGTTAGGAATGTATCGTGTGTAAGCGGATGATTCCAGCGCCCCAGTGTCTTGATAACATGAACCGGTATGTTTACACTGGAGGCTGTGGAGGCCGCTCCTATGCGGAAGGAGTGGCCTGAATAGTTAGCTGGCTTGAGTCCCAGCTGTGTTAGTAATGACCTGACGTGGGTCATGAAGGTGGTAGTAGTGAGTACTGAACCTCGTAGAACAAAAAGTGGTTGTAATGGCGGTGCCTTGTTATTCTCTGTATAAGAGTCCAGTATTTGGATGGGGCACCATCTGTTGTGAGTCGGATAGTACTTCTACTGGTGGTGCATGTTGATTGTTTTTGGAATGAGGTAGTGTCAGGATATAATAATCCATATGTTTGGTTAAGTGCGAATTGAGCAGGAGATGAGTGGATTGTGTTGTATTGATGGCGGTAAATTCTCTAGGTCTCAAAAACCCATAAAAAGCCACATAAATTGCTGTTTTGATGACTAGAGTTGTGCTGATGGAAAAGGGTTTTAGATCTAGTAGTTGTGATAATTCTTTAAAGATATGAAAATCTATAGGAAGCCTCTGTGCTGTATGCAGGGGTTCGGATCTTTGTATACCCCTAAGGATGTTCTTAATTTGGTATAATGACATAAAACTTGAGTTGTTGGGTTGTAACGTTAGCATGTGATGTTGGATGCCTGTTAGATATAGTTTGATTGTGTTGTAAGAAAGTTTGAGTTTGATGTGGCAAAAAGAGGCAAAACCTAAAAATGATGTCATGATGAACGTTGTAATATGTTGTGTTCCAAAAGGAATCTTTTAAATAAAATGAAAGCTCTGTCGTAGGTTTTCCGGGTATTTGTAGATAGTGCTAGTTGGGACAACGTTCTGCTATGTTGCATGATAGCGTCTAGTCCATTACTAGCTAATGGAACAGTGGAGTGGCCGTGGCTGTGAGCGTGGCTGACAGGAGAAGTTGATGAAAGGCCTGGAATTTAAAACGAGACAAATTATCAGCTGCCTCGTTACATATACCTGGAATATGAACACAATGCAAGAAGAAATTATGACATGCTGCCAACCAAGTGAGTTTCCTCAGAAATCTCATGATAGTAAGTGATTTGGATCGACCTTTGTTAATAATGTAACAGGTTGCTTGGTTGTCTGAGTAACACCTTACTGATGAACCTGTCCATAGATGTCCCCATGCCACGGCAGCCGCCACGATGGTATATATCTCAAAAAGAGCTGAGGTAGAGGAAAAACGCTCCAGGTCCTGAACCTCTGAAGGCCAGCTGCCCCAAAGCCATTCGTTCCCGAATATTGCTGCAAAACCTGTGGTAGACGCCGCATCTGACCAAACAGTAGGAGAGGTGTCAGACAATTGAGGGAGGAACATGCTTTTACCATTCCAGGTGGTTAAAAAGTTTCTCCACATGAGTAGGTCTGCCGTAGCTTGGGTATCTAGAGATAATCTGTGTGCATCATGTAGAAACCGTGGGAACATGCTGAGGAGACGTGAGATGAAAGCACAGCCTTGAGGTATAATACGCATGGCAAAATTGAGTGACCCCAGTAAAGATTGTATTCTTTGCGGTTACAAGTGCGTAGTTGTATGTAGAGATTGATGTTTGTCAGGATGTTTTCTACCTTAGTGCATGGCAGGCTAACTTGCATGTTGGCTGAGTCTAGCATGATGCCCAGGAATGTGATGACAGTATCTGGGCCTTCGGTCTTGGTAGGGGAGACTGGGACCCCCAACTGGTTGAATAGGCTGACGGTTTCTTTGAGGCTACTGGGAGGGGAAGAATTCTCCTCGACCAGTAGGAAATCGTCCAGATAATGTATGACTGTAGGGCATCTGGATATGTTGAGTAGTAACCAGCATAGGGTTTCTGCAAATATGTCAAATATGGCTGGACTACTTTTAGAACCAAAAGTTAGGCGTGAGAAAAAGTAGTAGTTCCCTGCCCATTTGATGCCATGTAGGTGCCACAGTGTGGGGTGGATTGGTAGTAGTTTGAAGGCATTTGTTATGTCGGTCTTGCTGAGCCATGCACCAACTCCTGCCTGTATGATAGCCGTAATGGCGTGATCTATAGTGGAATATTGCAGGGAGAATTCCCCCGATGGTATTAGGGAGTTAAGGCTAGGAGTGGTAGAGGTGTGTGGTGCCGATAAATCGATAATAAGTCTCTGCTTGTTGGAAGATTTCCCTGTGACAACCCCGATAGGGTTTGTCCTCCATGTGGTGAAAGGAGGGGATTGAAAAGGTCCCAATAAGAAACCTTCTGTGACTTCTTTAGCTATGAGTGTGTCAACAGCTGTAGGGTTGTGTTGGGCGGATTGTAGATTTGGACATTCCAGGATTCCTGAAGGCATATGTATGATACCCGTGTGGAATCCTTCTGATAGACCAGAGATTATGAAATCTACTAAATGTGTAGATGGATGCTGTGACAGAAATGTCGCAAGTAGGAATATGTTAATAGATGTTAGGTATTGTTTAGGATACATTTTATTGGGACACATGATTTTAGCATGTGCCCTGAAACATTTTGAGCATATATGCAATAAACGACAACCGCTGTAATTACATGTTCCAACATTAAAGTTATTACATATCTGGGATTTGCCCAGAAACTTGATAGGCCTTCCCAGTTTGTCTTTAGATATTTTCTCCATAGGACCAGCGGAGCTAGGTCCTTGCAAGTGGGTATGCTCGTTAGCAGTGGTGGGACAAAAATTTGCCGAATGAGACATGGAGGAGCAGTATGCACAAGCTGGCGTCCTTAGACCTGCAAAGTGTCTGCAGAAAATAACCGTGTCTATCTTGCTCCAGTTGGACCTTGTCCCGTACTGTGAGAAGGCGCCTGACACTTTCGCAGAAAAAGATCTATGGTAAACGTAGAATGCCGATCCACCATATTTATTGCCCAGGTCCACCAGCCTGTGCATATACATGTCAAATTCCTCACGCCTGTGTGGGTAAACGGCACATATGACATCCCGGTAGATGCCAAAGGCCAACACAAATTCCGGGATGGTGAGTTTCCTATTTAGGCGTGCATCCCTGGACTTGACCACCACAGAAATATCCTCATACGCATAAGTTTTATGCTCCACCACATCCTGGGAGGCAATTAGTAGTGAAGCTAAGTTGACATCTTTACCTTCCAGGATGTCTTTCTTAAGGTGCTCAGGTATCATATGGGCAGGGTTAACCTCCTGCTCGTCAGAGGTGGTGGCTGGAGAAACTCGTGGCAACTCGACCAGTGGCGGAGGGGTCGCAGTGGCCCACCCAGCCATGGTAAGGGCTGTGGTGACCGATTCCAGTTTCTCCAGCCTGGAGTTTACCTTGCCCATGGATGACATGAGGGATGTTAGCATGCCGTGTATATCTGTCGGGTTAGACTGGCTAGTCCCTTCCCCTGCATCAGTGTTATCAGTTGAGGCATGCAATAATTTGTACAGTTCCGCTTTCCTGGCAGTAGCGGGGAAAGGAATATGTCACCTCCTGAGTTCGCTGGTTATGCGAGGGATTGTCCATGACCTGAACGATGCAGGACTAGCCATGTCTTCTTCCGGTGATGGGGTATTTGGTCTAGCCGGAGTGCTCGGGATGGAGAAATCTTCTACTCCTTCTTGAGACATACTAGATGAGAAAATATATCGTTAGTGTGTTGAACCTCAGGGGATGTACTGGCGGGCTGACTATGCCGGTTAAGGCGAAAAAATTAATCTTGTTCTTTGGTGACAGGTGAGACCCTGCTAGTTGCCAAGTGGTTAAGAGAGGCTCTATCTATGCGTTGGCGCGATGGGATATTGAGGCCACCCATCGTAGTGGCAGGAATACATAGGCCTCTCGGTGACAATAAAAGAAAAACAGGGGAAGGGAGTGACAGGTGACGCCCTCTCTATACTTTGCGAGGCGGCTAACTCACGTGTGGCTCGAGGGGCGTTTGCCTCCGAAACGTTGAGGCGGGGTGTTGGCCTCGCGGACCTCTAAACTATAGGCAGTATGCCAAGAAGGGAGATACCTATTTGGGCCTATACCCCTGAATTGCCAGTACTCTATGTCCTATGTAGAGAGAACGTATGTGATACGTGAGCAGGCTTACGTACCTGGTAGTATGTATACGTATATGAGATGCGTCAGGTATAGAAAACCTGGATAAACCTAAATGGGTAGAAATAGATATGATAGTATGAGAATTGGATCCTGGGATACAAATGTAGACTAGATATGCTGTAGTTGATTTCTAACCGTATGTGCTGGAGGGGAAAATTTTGAGCATGGTAGTAACCTGCCTGATTTGTTATGGAGTATAACCGTAACGCAGGGATTTACCCTGGTAGTGGATGTGTATAATGTGTCTACATGGTGACCAAAATTATAAATATATATGGCCATGCTACTGTAGTATTCATGGTGCAGGGAGTTTTATGTGATTTATCCGGTATGGATTATATAAGCCTTGAGGTAGAAAATATGAAAATTGACCATATGCAGAAAAAGTTGACGTATGAGTGGTTGAACCGAAAGTGTGATTCAACAAGAAAGTTTGTGATGTTGGGACCGTGTTCTTGTATACTCGATATATCGTTTGAGTACATGCAGAAAGGTCAGAAATTGTACGTGCCATGTAATCGTGTGTACATGGTTGTGACAACATAATATTCAGAAATACCTTTAGAGAAAGCTTATCACATTTATGTACTATACCTGCTATCTAAATTAATGTGAAACATAAACTAATATATATAGTCAAAATAACATAAACCATAATGAGATTTAAATAACATATCCTATGGATTGTACATGAAACAGGTAAATAACCGACCTATATCTATATATACATATACAGGCTGTATGCTGTATTTCAAAGATATGAAACGAATAGTGATGTGAACGACATGAGCAAACTGCCGAAAGCATATATCGCATGAATGACCAGAAACTGTATGATACAGACATAGGCGAAATATATGTATATGAGACATGCAGAAAACCGAAAGCCAGTCAGTTCGAATGAGTACGTATGATATGAGTAAATGAATTGAAACGAAGTGGGTACTTGGTGAATGAGTGAATTTCGTATAGAAACGAAAGGATTTTTTAGCCGAAAGTGTAGCTGGCCGTAAAGTGTTAGGCCGTAAAGTAAGGCCCATTTAACAGCGTGACGCCGTGGGAATGATCCAGGTGTCGAACTTACGATTTGGAAGTCACTAGGACGTAGTCTGCGACAAAGACCGGATTTGTGAGGAGCTGGACGGGCGGAAAACCTGTAAGGAATCCTGGACACAGCTACACCAGACGTAAACCGCGGGTTTTTTCAAAAGCACGATGGCGCCGCACGTGGACCGGAAGTGGATTCTCATGCAACGCTAACCTCGAAGGTATGGAGCCAGGTAAGGGGTGTCCCTTAAGTAGGGAAGGGGTGTGTCATACGCCCCTCCCACAAACACAGGCCAAAAGGCCTTACTACATATAGTGGAAAATTGTTTCATACTTACCGTAATTTTCTTTTCCTGATAATTATTCATGGCAGCATTTATTCATGGGTTAGCTCCTCCCCTTACAGCAGAAAGGACAGGAATTAGAACTTTGAAACTGGTATAAATAGATCCTCCCCCTTCCCATCAGGCAGTCTTTGTAACTAGCTTCACAACTCCTATAGTATACGGGTGGGAACGTAATGCTGCCATGAATAATTATCAGGAAAAGAAAATTACGGTAAGTATGAAACAATTTTCCACTTTCCTGACCATTATTCATGGCAGCATTTACTCATGGGGAATACCCAAGCAATATATATAGAGAGGGACAGAGTTCAAAAACAGCTAATAGCTATAAAACCATTATCGAGCTGTATAAATCTTAGAAGATTTTACAAAGCCAAACAAGAATCAATAGGAAATTGTCATAAAATCTGCTCAGACAAGATAATTTTCCCTAGAGGCTGCAAGGTCAGCAACCTCCTGGCATTCAATATCTGAAATATCCTGAATAGTGATGTCCCGAACTGTTCGCTGACGAATAGTTCCAGGCGAACATCGCTTGTTCGCGTTCGCCACGGACGGCGAACACATGCACTGTTCGGTCCGCCCCCTATTCGTCATCATTGAGTAAACTTTGACCCTGCCTGTACCTCACAGTCAGCAGACACATTCCAGCCAATCAGCAGCAGACCCTCCCTCCCAGACTCTCCCACCTCCTGGACAGCATCCATTTTACATTCATTGTTAAGCTGCATTCTTAGTGAGAGTAGGGACAGTGTAGCTGCTTCTGATTTGATAGGGAAATTGATAGCTAGGCTAGTGTATTCAGTGTCCACTACAGTCCTGAAGGACTTATCTGATCTCTGCTGTAAGGACAGCACCCCAAAAAGACCTTTTTAGGGCTAGAACATCAGTCTGCTTTTCTTTTTCTGTGTAATGCAATTGCAGTTGCCTGCCTGCCAGCCTGTGTGTCAGGCTCACAGCATATACTGTGCCCACTTGCCTAGTGCCACCACTCACTCACTGGTGTCACAATAGCTTGCATTTAAAAAAAAAAACACTTTTTTGACTGTAATATAATAGCAGTCAGTTTCCTTCACTAGTGTGCGTTTCAGGGCCTGCCCAGTGCCACCACTCACTCACTGGTGTCACAATAGCTTGCATTTAACAAAAAAAACCTTTTTGGACTGTAATATAATAGCAGTCAGTTTCCTTCACGAGTGTGCGTTTCAGGGCCTGCCAGGGCACAGTGTCACACCAGTGCAACTCATATCTGGTGTAACAGTAGTGTACATTTAAAAAAAAAAAAAAATACAATTTTGACTGTAATAGATTGAATAGCAGTTAGTTGTTGTCTGCCAGTGTGTGTGCACATAGAGTAGGGGAATATCTGCTAAATACAGACACAATAGAGAAACATAGCGTTTAACTGTGTGGGGACAAGTATTAATATGTAATCACAATTGGTCACTCACAAATTTGTAGAATTAAAACAGCCTTAAGCAGTATCTTTTTCTTTCAGTGTCCGATGTGGTGTTGTCCCTCCTCACACGTTCATCATGAAGTAGATATATATATCTCAAAAGAGAAGGATATATACAAAGATGTAGTGCACTTCCAGAGTAAAGTAAAAAAGTATTTAATGACTTACATTGAAATATAAAAACAAACAGCTTGTCACCATACGTCCTACGCGTTTCGTCCCAAGTCTGGACTTCCTCAGGGACTTGGTGCAATAAAGTGCAGTGAAAAATAGCAGCATAAAATACAATCCCCCCTCCCAGTCCTTATATACACCCCCTTTAGATAGTAAACGTCCATCAGCTGGCTTCCAATTCATTTTTTCGCGGCAAGGAACCCGGTGACGTCATCGCGTGCATTACGCTGTTGAGCCTGGTGACGTCATCGCGTCCGACGTGTGCGTTTCATTTTGCGTTCCACCGACCCGGAAGTGGGTCCCGGCCGTTAGTTAGTCATTCTTACGATGGTGTGTTAGCTCAAAACATATGGGTAAAGGAAACCGGGGGGAGAGGAAAATAATTAAAACACTCTGGATGGCACTACTTACAAGGAATATGAAAATAACCTCTATATTTACAATATGGTCTATATTTATAGTCAATATTTACAAATTTTACAGATACATTTGTTTTAATGATGAGATCTGTATAGGGACATATGTTATCCGTTCTACATACATTTCATACATGCTTCATTTGATGGGAAAAAGTTAATATTTACAAAATAGGAAAAAAAGGGTGCAAAACAGATGTCTATATTGCCACTATTGGATATAGTGTCCATCTGTAATGCAGTATCCATACATACATATAAATATTAATGTACATACATATAAATGTTAATGTGGTTGATGGAACCCATTTATATTACACTTCTGTCTCTTTCTACTTGAAGGGTGAATAGAATCCATTGGTATTTTCCGATAAGATGAATTATTGAATGTCACATTGCCTATATTTAATATTTTAGAGAAAAAGGGGTTTTATTGAATAAATATATACAAAATATATATAAAAATAGAATGAAAAATAAAAATAAATATAAATAAAGAATGAAAAAATGAATAAAAATAAAAATAAAGATAAAGATAAAAATAAAAATAAATAATAAAAAATAAAAAAATAAAAATAAAAATAAAAATAAATAAAAATAAAATAAAATAAAAATGGGAATTAAAATTAAAATTGAAATAAAAATAAAAATAAAAATGAAAATAAAAATAAACATAAGATTAAAATAAAATTAAATTAAATTAAATTTAAGAATGAAAATAAAATGAAATTAAAGATAAAAAATAAAAATGAAATAAAAATAAAAATAAAATTTAAATAAAAATAAAAATAAAAATAAAGATAAAGATAAAGATAAAAATAAGAAGAAAAATGAAACATATATATAATGAAAATAAAATTAAAATTAAAAATAAAGATAGAAATGTGATGGGGTCCTTCATTTTTCGAATGAAAGAGAAGTGCTGTGATACCCATACAAAACACAAAGAAACAACAACAACCGGAATGTCTAACAGGTGATTGATTTAGTCTTCAAAAAAGCTCCATAAGTCAATATCTAAATTTAGACCCAAGGGTTGGAGTGTTTTTAGTTTGCTAATCCAAAAAGTCTCTCTTTGGGAGAGCTTTTTGGTCAAATTTCCTCCTCTCCAATATGGGTCCACCTGTTCTATACCCACGAATGTGAAGCTTTGCCAATCAAATTTATTACACATATTGCAATGTAGTGGTACTATATGCTTCATTGATTTCTTTCTAATATTATTTTGATGTTCTAAAATTCTCTCTTTTAATTTTCGACAAGTTCTCCCCACATACTGTTTCCCGCAGGGGCATTGTAGCATATATACCACATTTCTTGTGTTGCAATTAATATTTGATTTTATTTTGAATCTCTCTTTTGTAGCGAAGCTTGTAATATCTTTTTTTTGTATAAATTTTTGATTTTTGCATGCTTTGCATGAATTGCAGGGGGTAAAGCCACTAATATTTAGAGTAATACTTTTACGTGGAGTTTTCAAAGCGTAGCTTGGGGCTAGTACATTTTTTTGATTTTTCGTTCTCTTAAAGATGACTGGTGTTTTTTTTGGTAAGACTTTGCCTAAAATGGGATCTTTGCGCAGGATGTCCCAGTGTTTGTTGAGAATCTTTTTTATTTTCCAGTGCTGTGTGTTGTATTGGGTAATGAAGGAAAAGTTGTAATTATCCTTAGACTGTTTTTTGGGGTTAGAAGCTATCAGATCTCTTCTATTCTTTTTTCCTATTTCTTTAATTTCTTTGTCTAACAGTGCTGCTTCGTATTTCTTTGCCAGGGGGGATTGTATTTTATGCTGCTATTTTTCACTGCACTTTATTGCACCAAGTCCCTGAGGAAGTCCAGACTTGGGACGAAACGCGTAGGACGTATGGTGACAAGCTGTTTGTTTTTATATTTCAATGTAAGTCATTAAATACTTTTTTACTTTACTCTGGAAGTGCACTACATCTTTGTATATATCCTTCTCTTTTGAGATATATATATCTACTTCATGATGAACGTGTGAGGAGGGACAACACCACATCGGACACTGAAAGAAAAAGATACTGCTTAAGGTTTTAATTCTACAAATTTGTGAGTGACCAATTGTGATTACATATTAATACTTGTCCCCACACAGTTAAACGCTATGTTTCTCTATTGTGTCTGTATTTAGCAGATATTCCCCTACTCTATGTGCATATATCTATTGAAGACAAGAGGAAGTCTTCGGGGATTTACCGGGAAAACTTCACCCCAAAAATATTAAGGGAAGTCCTGGTTTGTTTTAAACTATTCATTTTATTCATCATTCATTTTTTTCACTGGGTTGTGTTCACATATATTGTTGTTTTAGTTTGCATATTTTGATCCTCACTATTGTGACACAATCACTATGGCAACCCACTCATTTGCAAATATACAAAGAGGTAGAAATGTAAGATTTGAAAAAATGTTTCACCAAAATATAGATAATATCCCTTTAAGGGATTCTGATAACTATTACTTCACCAAATTAGAACGTCTAATGGTGAAAGAAACAAAAAAATGGTGGGAAGTTTCCTACTTAGAGGGTTATCTCAAACAGGGATTAATCCCTAGGGGATTGAGAGTGGAAAAGATCCCAGCATGTGGTATAGAGAATGAGGATTTTTTAAAAAAATGGGATTTAATTTTAGATACCTGTTCTCAAAACCTTATGAAATTGATAATTGAATTTGAAAAACAAGGTAGAGAACAAATAGAATTAGACTTAAAAACATTAGAATCTGAGGGCAGTCAAAATATAGAACCCAATAAATATAAAGAAAAAGAACAAGAAATTTGTAACGTAATAAATAATTTAGAAGAAAAGATTGCAGAGACTAAAAATAACAAAATGAAAAGAGATAGACGGGATAAAACATTTAACACCTTTTCCACTAGTAATAAAATTAAGAATAAACACAAACGACATTTTGATAGAGGTAATAGGAATTTTGAGGGAACACAAAAAAACTTTCAATTTAGAAAATTTGATACATATAAGAGAAACACTTCACCAACTCGAATAAGAGATTCCCCAACTAATAACACACGAAATTCACCCAATAAAATGAGGAGACCTCCCAATAATTATACACGAAGCCCAATCATTACGAGACGAAAAACATTTACCACGAACACTGTCCCACAAACCCAAAATCTCACTAAACAAAGGGGAAGAAAAGAATCAAATTTCCCCAAATCGATGTGACACTCCCCCTAGAAGGTCCTATGCCCAAGCAATAAGAACAAATCTGGAACACCAAAATGAGAGGGAGGACCTTTTTTTAGAGGGAGGGACCCACAGGGATGGGAGAATAACCCAATTTTTCAAACCTCGCCACAACCATCAGGGAATTACATCAGACATCCACTCAATCTCCCCCAAAAGAAAAAGAACAGAGGAGAATCCACGGAGAGAGGACTCTCTAAGACAAAGATATTAGAAAAACACTATGGAATTTATAATTTAACAGATATTCAGCTATGTGACACTGATTTGAGAGCACTAAGTAAAGGTCTAAAATTTGCCCCCAATCAGAAAATGAATTTTTTTAACACATATATTGATGTGCAAAAATACATCAGGAAGATGACACTTAAGAGATTTTTTCTAAAAAGGGAAACAGAAGAAGAAAATACACTCTCAAAAAGTTTAGACGAAACTAGTTTGGAACAGAAACAATTTAAAAAGAAATCAAATTTTTACCCAGTAGGGGACAGAGGCCCTTTTCTGGAGACATTTAATAGTATGGTGTAACCGCTGGGCGGTTCCCTTATTTACCTCTATAATGTCTTAAAGCATAGAACTTAGTAGGGCTAACCATACAGATATCTTAGCCATAATGTTATATAGTTAGTAAGAGATCCTCTATTTAACATATGTAAATAATTGAGAATACAATATAAAATAAGGATTGTCTTGGAAGCAATAGTTTTGTCTTTTAGATATTTATTATATAAAAATATAAATATAGACATATAAAATCCATTATAGCAGAGTTTATAAGGTGAAATTAAATGCTTGCAATATCATTAATAGGTTAACATACCCTTCTGAACATGTCATCATGTCAGCCTCTCAGTCATTTTCAGATGGAGCAGCGTCTGTCTCCAAGTCTCTCCTCTGTGTGTTAACATTTAAAAGTACACTTATTTATACCTTAGTTCATATATGAAAAAGTAACTTGTCTACTTTAAATCAATTTAGGACCTCCCTTAATTTGGCAAAGATACAAGGCCATAACTAAAGGGTGCATACGTCATGGAAATTTTCCTGACTTAGTTCAAGATGGCATCTTAAAGTCTGAATAGCTTATCTGTTGTTTATACTAAGACGTAAGTGCACAGTCGTGGGAGATTCCCGGATTTGGGGAAGTTCCATTAACTTGGGGTTACCACAGTATATTGTGTACTGAAAGAGTATTTCATTATTGTAATTCGTCTGGGACAAAATGGCGCAAACATAATATGCACTGAGGTTATTGCTTAAAGAAACATCTATGAAAAACAATATGTTCCATTTCTAACACCTTGTCAATTTGCAATATCTCTTAAAGACAAAGTACACAGTTTAAGAAATACAAAATTTCATTCTAAAACTTGTAATTTTTGCATTTGCCCATAACACCCTCTCCATTAAACTGTGGGCATTGTAGAGCATTTCTTCCTTAAATTAGTGAACCAAAGTTCTCCAACAGTCTTTAGGTTTTTGTGCTCCCAGCATCTTTGATCATTGTTGTAACAGTAAAACATCCGTAGTGTGATCTTTGCCTGTAAAGGTGGTTGATTAAAATGAGCAAAGCTTTTGTCTAGGAAAGAATTGAAAAGAACACCAAGTTCCAGAGTAAGATATTCTCGGATGGATCCTGATACAAATTTTAATCCAAAGTTAAAAGTAGTAATTGTATTTGTAATCCAAAGTCTGTAAAGGCCTGTAGAATTTTACATTCCTTAGATACATTGCTGGAGGTTGTGTTTGTAGAATACCCGGGTATTTGTTGTAGAGTATAGGTTGTAGAGTCCAGCTTTCCAAATATTTGGCTAGAATTGGTTGCAGATATTGAATCGGCATCATCTGTTATCACCGTGGTGATGGTGTTGGTATTTGTCTTTGTCTTTGCTTTTTTTGTTTTGTTTTTTCATGAAATATCTTTACACCGATTATGATGTGTATAGATTGGATACTCTCCGATATTCTTTTACGGAATAAATTAATTGACAGCATTTCCAAGACATTGTCTTAAGTGACATGGATCCCATTATAGTAAATGTTATGTTGATACAGCAATCGAAGTGGATTCTCAAGAACGCCTCTTTTTGCTGTATTGGAATCTTTGTAACATCTCAGTGATAGACATCTCAATGACATCAGGTGCTGTTGTGCTAAAAATGTTAACAGGTAAAATCTGTGGAAAAATCTTTACATTTGTTATACTTTGTATAATAATGATAGATGGAATAGTAACATAGTTAATCTTTCTAGTGTTTTGTTTCAAAGATAAACACCCTGGTATATGATTTAGAGATATAAGGATAATTCGAAGCAGCAAAGTATTTACCACCTTTGTTCACAGTGGTATGTAAAATTACATTCTCTTTAAATGATAAAAATACTATTTTATTCAAAATGTCTCAATATATTTAGAATAGTTGATAATTGGAAATATGACATTATTCATCTTTCTTTGTCCTGTTAGGGAGAAGACAACTTATTCCCTAAGTTACGGTTAGATAATATAATAACTACAGTTATTAGTGGCTTAAAATACCAGAAACACCCAAATATTGAATTTTATTTTTATTTTTTTACCAAGATCTGACAGCCATTGTGGAAAGTCACGTTCGTAAGATTGGATGCTTAACAATGAGAATCTTAATTGTTTAAATATATTTACCAGCAGCTGTTGGGTGTAACTTAAGATGATTTGGATATTTATTATTTCTAAAAGTGAGTTAAGAAAGCACTCAGATACAATATTGAAGGTATTTATATTTTATCTCTACCTTTGTATAGGTGGTTTTATTTACCTTTAATCATCACAAACCAAATAACAATTCCTTGGTATTTGAAAAAACGATAAAATATTTCTACGTGTATTTTAATATATATACATAGAGTGGTATGGATGTTGAATTTATATCTTTGACATCTTTTCACCAGTTTGCAATAGGTGACCTAAATAATCAATTTCCAAAATCATCATGTTTTTCACCTGGACGGGTTAATCCATAATACTCTTTTACTTTCCATTGACTGGCCTTAGCTCTGGCAGACTGAACATGTTTATCATTATAAATACACTTTATGATAGGTGAAGTAAAGTTTCTGCCTGTCTTTCAGTTACATTTTAACTGTTCAAGTACTTCACATATATTAATTAGATTGTATTAATTATACCACTCTGCAAACTTAAACGAATATCGAGTAGTTTCTGATGTAATAAAAACATTTTACATTCTCTTTTAAGGTTAAAACAATCATTATTGCAGTTGTTATTGTAGTCATATGTTCTTTAACTATCATGATTCAATTATTCATCTGGATAATTAGCTGTTATGCTCTTATCCTTTATGTCTAATATATTTGTTTGTAGGCCAGACTGCAGCTGCATATGGCATTTTAGCAATAATCTTCAATTGCGTTTCAGATATTCACAAAGTCTATCCACCTTTGTAATTAACACATTATGTGTTTATTTTATACCATTAATTATAGTATCTGTATTATATTACACATTGTCACTGACACATTTCTGATACAGGGAAAAAAGTAGCATGATTGCTTTAGTAATTATAATTTTTCTGTCCATGCACCACATTCCTGGAAGTCCAGAATATAGCAAAAATCCTTTGTCGTTTGATTCTATGGAGCCATTTACCGTTTTGATGGGTATAGTTATACCAAAAGAGCAAGGAGTACATCGGTAGATCACATCTGCAACAGAACCATTACAGATTCCTTGTTGTATCAATGTCTCTGTGTTTATGTTTACAGGAGTTCTTTGCTTTGCAAGTATATAAATAATATGTAGAGCTTAAGAAAAGCTGCAAATCGTGCTTTAGTACAAGTGTCCCATGATGTCAGGTTTCTGATAGATTTTGCTGGCCTTTTATATTCCATTCTCTTGGCAGGGCATCTGCTCTTAGTAGGCTGGTCTTATTATTTATTAATTGCATCGAGGTTTCTTTCGTTAATTGATATGTTTCTGCCGAATTCAAATTCATATGCCACCAAATGTCATTGTAAAGTTCATTGTTGCAGAATATTGTTCCAGGATGGTTTTTCACTCCAGTAGGAAATCTATATTCCTCTTCTTCTGCTCTTTCCTATTAACCACGTTTTCTGAGTTGTAGGCAACAATCTGTGTCTTGTACTGTGAGGCGCTTTGATAGTCAATCAGGATTTCTCAGTACCATGTTCCATCTTGAGAAACAGCTGGGTGTTGACAATTATCAGCCTTCATTTCTTTTTCCGGTCATCTTCTGTCTGGATAATAGCAATGTCCAGAATTAACATAGCACTTCTTTTCAGCATAAGAAGGCTGTTTGCGGTAGTCATTCAATGATAAATTATATGGCAAAGTATTTTCTTAATCACCTTCATAGGTGCATCCAAAGTCTTTCACAAGCATCTGTCCCATCTTTTTCTGATTTCAGCATGCTTTGCCATCATCGTTGAGTCCATTATTAGGATTTGAAATAGTCCAGTCACATCTCTCTCATGTATAATCGGTTTTTGGAATGATCTCAATAGGTTCCTTGTGAAATACCAGTGTATTCATTTCACTATGAGCTGTGTCTCTCCTTTTGAGATGGTTCTTGGAGGTAGTCCTCACGATCAAAGAACTTGTATAGTGTGCAGTCCAATTCAGCTCAGGTGCTTCCTGCTTGTTAACATAATCCCAATGCAGTTTTAAAACGACAGCTAGGGTTGATGTTATGATAATGCTGCAGATTGTAAGAAGGAGACACCATAACCAATTTTCTAGCATCCTTTTGCTTCCATCTTTGCATTTCTTTCTTACTGTATAAGATAATTCAGGTTCAGTCTGTTTTCTCCAGAGTCTTTCTTATAATGATGTTGATGATTCATTTTTCATACGTTCCATGTTAACTGTGAATGTATCACGCCTGTCTGTTCATCCTTTCTCCTTCACATTTGTGGGTTCAGATGTCAGATCATGTTTCAGTCTGTTATGTGGCTATGATTCTGGTGGCTGTGTTCTGGTGGCATGTCTGTCGTCCTCTGTTTGATTTATCTTGTCATCTTTAACAGCATCCATTGTGTCAGTCAGTGGTTCTGTGAACGTCCTGGAAGTATTTAGTTGTAAAATATCAAAACTTACTGTTCTCTGTTGGCTCTGATTGTTCTCTGTAGTAAAAGTTCTTGGAGTCACCCTCTCCAGGACAAACTGGCCAACAGTAAGAAAAAGTTGGTGGTGCAAGGTGAGGTGGGCTGAAAAAAAAAATGCCCTAAATTTCTCTAATAGAACCAATGGTTCTAAGCTCTCCCTGGTGCAGAAATATGATTGTCAGTGAAAAAACGTGTAACATTTCATATGGTGTCTCACCATTTGTATCATCAGGTATGTTGTGAATGCTCATCTGTACCACAGGAATAAATAGATACCACTGTGTGGGGCAATCAACTGGTAACTTGGTTAATAATCATTTAACCTCAGCATTTTCCCAGACCACAACCCCACTACTTTGGGGGTGGTCGGGGCACTGAAATCCCAAAGTAACCCAAATGTGGTTGCCCAGTTTTAGGATTCCTTTGCAGTAACTGCAGGACCACCATCCAAATGGATGGTCCTGGGATTATCAAATGCATACTAAGGAAGTGTGACTAGAAAACGTGGCATCAGAGGTTGCACTTCGCACAGGATATATCCAAGTAAACCTGGTACATGCATCAACACATACAAAAACATATTCATAACCATGAGATGTTGATAACTTCCAATGTATAGTAATTCAAAAAGTACGTTAGATATTAATATTTCAATAAACAGTACATCAGTAATGTGGCAATAAGCAAATGCTTATGATTACTAAACACATGAATTACAGTATATCCCATATTGGACCATCAATATTCCTTTTCAGGAGTCAGAAGTACATTACCTCTCTCTATAAGAGCTTGTCGTAGCCATGAAAAAGCTTTTGGGCAAGTCTATCTTTCCTCTATAGGAAGAACAACCAACATATTACCTTCAATGGTTATTATGTAATTAACCCCTCTAAACGATGGGAGTATTTATGTGGATACCAGGTGGATAAGGTCTGGATATCCTTGCAAGCATAAACTCTGCATCATGACTGAGAGATAGGGTATGCTTTTGTGATCCAGTGACCACAGACACATTGCATAAAAGTGCCTGTTAACGGCCAACTATATGAGGAGAGGGACCATGCTTTGTTATAAGCATGTCCGTACACGTATTACAATGCCAGGCTTTCAATTTGTTACCACAAAGCAAAATGCAGTTGTGGATATAAACACACGACGTAGCGTAAGAAAAACTGTTTGAACACCAGACTGAGACTAGAGATCAGTATACAGTGGACCAAAATAGATAAATGAAATCCTATCAATTAATATACTTTCAATATACTTTCTTTAAATTACTTTATCCTCTGTATTAACTATGAAATATTAAAGTTAAAACAATAACATTTAAAAGCCAACTTTTAGTGTGCATAGGAATTACAAGGCCGTTCGTAGTGTGAGATAAAGAACAGCTTTTTTTTAAAATCCGAATAGTCTGTGAACACAAAATGACCTTGCGCTGAAAATTCACTAGCAGGGGAAAAGAAAAACAACTTTTTTTCTTTAGTAAATTAATTAATTAATTAAGCGTAGTTAGAACCTCCCTCAAAGTCCCGATGACTTTGCAAGAAACATGTCGTCCTTAAATACTGGGTAAGTCTATTAAACAGTGAAATAGCATTTTTACTCTGTATATCATGTTGTCACAGCTATAATGTGCAGTATAACAAACTATTTTATAAGTGTTGTGCAAACTGTTCATTAAAAGCCAGTGATCTAGCGAGCTATAGAATATTTATTTATTTATTCTTTAAAGCTCTGACCTCAATCGGTAAAGCAATATTGTAATGGTGTCCATTGCAATCTGCTGTCTTACTTGTTGCTCTCAAAAATTCTGAATATGTTCAGAGATTTCTTGGGCAATAATAAATCCCCCACTTCTCATTTATGCTAAACCTGCCTGTTGTAAATGGATTCGGTATATTTCTTGACATAAGTACTTGTACTTAAATCTGTTTAACAAAGCTGTTTATATTGTGGTAAAAATATATATATTTTTTATTATTATTATTTATTTTAACATTGCTTAATTTTTTAAAGATACCTGCATATTTAATTAAATATCCTTTATATGTCTTTAAGGCATAAAATATCTGCAAATTAAGATTATATACAAAAATGCGTGTTCCGGATGTTCCCACAATACCTCTTCTATTATTATATTTTTTATTTTATTTAATTTTTTTTTTTTTTAAATTGTGAAATCTTATTCCTTTTGGGATGAGCACCCTTCTCAGCCCCCCAGTTTCAGAGGCCCCTTTGGAGGTGACCACAGAAAAGTATAGATTCTATAAAATAGATGTGAGGGGGCTTTGGACAGTAAAGTTACCTTAATTATACTTTTCATATAGCATATATGATATGTGATATGCAATGGGATTTACTATATCAGAGCATTATCACTTTAATTGACACTGCATTTTTTTATGCATTATTCTTTATTCATTATTATTTTTCTTTTTTTCTTACATTTTAATGTCTGTTTAGAATATTGCAGGCTTTGCAATATCATATTAATTTTGCAGTATATATATTCACAATGCTCTTACAACATATTATTATTATTATTAAAATTAGCCTCTTTCAGACTTGTAGAATATGTGGTGGAACTGAATCCCCATATATGAGATTTGAAACCGTGTTTTTATTTCTACTCTGTGCCCTAATCTGTATTTATATACATAACTGCGGCAGCATATAGCTTTTAAATAAGCAATTATTTCACCCTTCATGTGTGGTTGACTGTGGACTTTTTAAAAACCTACTTTTTATTTTAATTTTTTTATAAATCCGTTTCTGTCTCTGAGAGAGCAGGCTGCTGAATGCATCATTTAGTATCTTTTGGTCACATTTAAAGCTGTAAATGTATTTAACATTTTATTTAAATAAGCCTTTAATAATTTCAGTTTAAAAGTTATCAGAGATCCTGTATAGTTAATTTTATTTTGCCCTGATTTATCTTACATATATATTATTTTTAATCATTTTATAAATATTTATTTTTGCAGAGCATTTAGGGAAGCAAAGGATGTATAACAACCGGTTGCATTTTTTCTAAGAGGGTAGTATAATTTCAACTCTGTTTAGGAACAAATATGAGCTAGTTATCATATATTATATAAAATATATGCTGCAGTGTACTGCATTGTACTGCACTGAATGTATTTAAAAGCCATGTCTTTCTCTTTATGGCTGTATGTAATAATGTTATTCATAATTTGGAATATAAAACAACAACTTCTCAATTCCTTGGAATGTTTACATGTCTCCTATCTCCGCAACCTTGGCTGGAAACTCCAGACTTCAAAAATAGTTATGCTGTTATAATTCCTGATTTTCAATCAACAGCTAGCGTAACTGACAATATGGACATTATCACTGTTTTATAAAACTTTTCTTTTATAGTGGAGATTGGAATCCAGAATGCAGTAATGCAATAATTAAAAATCCTGTCTGTCTGTCGCTTATGTGGCATGAATATTTTCATTAAGCCATAATGCAATTTTCTTTGCATTCTTGGAATTAGACTTAAAATTTCATCGCTCTGTCTTATCACTTTTCTTTTGACAACATTTTGCATTAATCTTTTTCCTGCGCATGCATACCAAGCAGCTACAAAGAGAACATATGCCCCTGCCTGCAATCCACTGTCCTGGAACTAATGAACCATGCTGTGCTGGTGTATTAGGCATATTAGGGAGTTTACCAAATATGTATGTTTGCTCTCTTATGATATTAATTAAGATCCACAATTTCAGCATTGTATGCTAATAACACTGTACCTGTCATCTGCACTTAAAGTGCCTTGTACAAGTTAACATTAAAATCATCTCTCAATGATGAAGATCTCTCTCTGAGTCTGGGCTAGAAATAGCTCATTAGATTCTTGATATTTCAAGACATGTGCCATGACAAAGTATTGTGTCTTCTCTTACGTATAAGAGGTTACCTAGGTATTTATTATTTTATAGTTAAAGCTTCCAAGTACAAGTCCCTTCGTGGTCGCCAATTGTAACCGCTGGGCGGTTCCCTTATTTACCTCTATAATGTCTTAAAGCATAGAACTTAGTAGGGCTAACCATACAGATATCTTAGCCATAATGTTATATAGTTAGTAAGAGATCCTCTATTTAACATATGTAAATAATTGAGAATACAATATAAAATAAGGATTGTCTTGGAAGCAATAGTTTTGTCTTTTAGATATTTATTATATAAAAATATAAATATAGACATATAAAATCCATTATAGCAGAGTTTATAAGGTTAAATTAAATGCTTGCAATATCATTAATAGGTTAACATACCCTTCTGAACATGTCATCATGTCAGCCTCTCAGTCATTTTCAGATGGAGCAGCGTCTGTCTCCAAGTCTCTCCTCTGTGTGTTAACATTTAAAAGTACACTTATTTATACCTTAGTTCATATATGAAAAAGTAACTTGTCTACTTTAAATCAATTTAGGACCTCCCTTAACTTGGCAAAGATACAAGGCCATAACTAAAGGGTGCATATGTCATGGAAATTTTCCTGACTTAGTTCAAGATTGCATCTTAAAGTCTGAATAGCTTATCTGTTGTTTATACTAAGACGTAAGTGCACAGTCGTGGGAGATTCCCGGATTTGGGGAAGTTCCATTAACTTGGGGTTACCACAGTATATTGTGTACTGAAAGAGTCGTAGAATAGCCTTGAAGCTTGTTTATGCATTATTGTAATTCGTCTGGGACAAAATGGCGCAAACATAATATGCACTGAGGTTATTGCTTAAAGAAACATCTATGAAAAACAATATGTTCCATTTCTAACACCTTGTCAATTTGCAATATTTAATATTTGTTAAATTTGTAATATTATTACACAGTTTAAGAAATACAAAATTTCATTCTAAAACTTGTAATTTTTGCATTTGCCCATAACAATGGTATGCCATGATTTAGAGGAATTAGAAAAGGAAAAAAATCTAGGAGTAAATAAATACAACATGAGCAAAGAAGAATCAGCAAGTATAACAAAATTACAAAAAATGGACAACATAGTAATAAAAGAAGCTGATAAGGGGGGAGCCATAGTCATAATGACAAAACAATACTATATGAACGAGGCACACAGAATCTTGGGAGACACAGAAACCTACATAAAGTTAACAGGAGACCCAACAAAAAAATTTAATACCATCCTAGGATCCCTGTTGGATCAAGCTTATCAAAATAACATAATTTCTAAAAACAATAAGGAATATCTTTTTAATAATTTTCCAATTATACCCAAATTTTATTTTCTCCCTAAATTACACAAAAACCCAACAACACCCCCGGGGAGACCAATAATCAGCGTCATAAATTCTGTATCTGCCCATCTATCAGAATTCGTGGATCACCACCTTCAAAAATATGTGCAAGAAGCGCCTTCTTATTTAAAAGATACTGCCCACGTTTTAAGAATCATGGAGAATATAATCTGGGAACCTGACTATGTTTGGGTGACCCTAGATGTCACATCACTGTACACAATAATAAAACATAGGAAAGGCTTGGTTGCAGTGGAACGAATTATGGAGAGAGATGAAAATATGTCATCAAATTTTCGAAATTTCATTTTAAATAGTATTCACTACATCCTCAAACATAACTATTTTTTCTTTGATGATTCGTTCTATCTCCAAACCACCGGTACAGCCATGGGGACCAGGTTCGCCCCCAGCTATGCAAACATATATATGCAGCATTGGGAATCCAACCACATATGGAGTGGGCATGGCTGGGTAGCGAACCTGGTCCTATGGAAACGTTTTATCGATGACATCTTATTAATTTGGCGAGGACCACAAAGCGATCTGTCATCATTCATAGATTACATTCATCAAAATGAGTATGGTTTAAAGTTCACATACGAAATAAATACTACCACTATCAATTTCTTGGATTTAAATCTCTTTGTAGAGAATAAACAAATCCAATCAAAATGCTTTTTTAAAAAAACGGAGGGTAACAGCTTCATTCATAGAAAAAGTTGCCATAAAGATAAATGGTTGGAAACTATACCAAAAAGCCAGCTAATACGAGTAAGAAGAAATTGTTCAAAAAACTCAGACTTTAGGGAACAAGCTGAGCATCTAAAAAACAAATTTGTGGCAAAGAAATACGAAACAGCACTGTTAGACAAAGAAATTAAATTAATAGGAAAAAAGAATAGAAGAGATCTGATAGCTTCTAATCCCAAAAAACAGTCTAAGGATAATTACAACTTTTCCTTCATTACCCAATACAACACACAACACTGGAAAATAAAAAAGATTCTCAACAAACACTGGGACATCCTGCGCAAAGATCCCATTTTAGGCAAAGTCTTACCAAAAAAAACACCAGTCATCTTTAAGAGAACGAAAAATCAAAAAAATGTACTAGCCCCAAGCTACGCTTTGAAAACTCCACGTAAAAGTATTACTCTAAATATTAGTGGCTTTACCCCCTGCAATTCATGCAAAGCATGCAAAAATCTAAAATTTATACAAAAAAAAAGATTTTACAAGCTTCGCTACAAAAGAGAGATTCAAAATAAAATCAAATATTAATTGCAACACAAGAAATGTGGTATATATGCTACAATGCCCCTGCGGGAAACAGTATGTGGGGAGAACTTGTCGAAAATTAAAAGAGAATTTTAGAACATCAAAATAATATTAGAAAGAAATCAATGAAGCATATAGTACCACTACATTGCAATATGTGTAATAAATTTGATTGGCAAAGCTTCACATTCGTGGGTATAGAACAGGTGGACCCATATTGGAGAGGAGGAAATTTGACCAAAAAGCTCTCCCAAAGAGAGACTTTTTGGATTAGCAAACTAAAAACACTCCAACCCTTGGGTCTAAATTTAGATATTGACTTATGGAGCTTTTTTGAAGACTAAATCAATCACCTGTTAGACATTCCGGTTGTTGTTGTTTTTTTGTGTTTTGTATGGGTATCACAGCACTTCTCTCTCATTCGAAAAATGAAGGACCCCATCACATTTCTATCTTTATTTTTAATTTTTATTTTATTTTCATTATATATATGTTTCATTTTTCTTCTTATTTTTATCTTTATATTTATTTTTATTTTAATTTTAATTTTATTTTTATTTTTATTTCATTTTTATTTTTTATTTTTAATTTCATTTTATTTTCATTCTTAAATTTAATTTAATTTTATTTTATTTTAATCTTATGTTTATTTTTATTTTCATTTTTATTTTTATTTTCATTTCAATTTTAATTTTAATTCCCATTTTTATTTTATTTTATTTTTATTTTTTTATTTTTATTTTTTATTATTATTTATTTTTATTTTTATCTTTATTTTTATTTTTATTCATTTTTTCATTCTTTATTTATATTTATTTTTATTTTTATTTGTCATTATATTTTTATATATATTTTGTATATATTTATTCAATAAAACCCCTTTTTCTCTAAAATATTAAATATAGGCAATGTGACATTCAATAATTCATCTTATCGGAAAATACCAATGGATTCTATTCACCCTTCAAGTAGAAAGAGACAGAAGTGTAATATAAATGGGTTCCATCAACCACATTAACATTTATATGTATGTACATTAATATTTATATGTATGTATGGATACTGCATTACAGATGGACACTATATCCAATAGTGGCAATATAGACATCTGTTTTGCACCCTTTTTTTCCTATTTTGTAAATATTAACTTTTTCCCATCAAATGAAGCATGTATGAAATGTATGTAGAACGTATAACATATGTCCCTATACAGATCTCATCATTAAAACAAATGTATAGAGGTTATTTTCATATTCCTTGTAAGTAGTGCCATCCAGAGTGTTTTAATTATTTTCCTCTCCCCCCGGTTTCCTTTACCCATATGTTTTGAGCTAACACACCATCGTAAGAACGACTAACTAACGGCCGGGACCCACTTCCGGGTCGGTGGAACGCAAAATGAAACGCACACGTCGGACGCGATGACGTCACCAGGCTCAACAGCGTAATGCACGCGATGACGTCACCGGGTTCCTTGCCGCGAAAAAATGAATTGGAAGCCAGCTGATGGACGTTTACTATCTAAAGGGGGTGTATATAAGGACTGGGAGGGGGGATTGTATTTTATGCTGCTATTTTTCACTGCACTTTATTGCACCAAGTCCCTGAGGAAGTCCAGACTTGGGACGAAACGCGTAGGACGTATGGTGACAAGCTGTTTGTTTTTATATTTCAATGTAAGTCATTAAATACTTTTTTACTTTACTCTGGAAGTGCACTACATCTTTGTATATATCCTTCTCTTTTGAGATATATATATCTACTTCATGATGAACGTGTGAGGAGGGACAACACCACATCGGACACTGAAAGAAAAAGATACTGCTTAAGGCTGTTTTAATTCTACAAATTTGTGAGTGACCAATTGTGATTACATATTAATACTTGTCCCCACACAGTTAAACGCTATGTTTCTCTATTGTGTCTGTATTTAGCAGATATTCCCCTACTCTATGTGCATATATCTATTGAAGACAAGAGGAAGTCTTCGGGGATTTACCGGGAAAACTTCACCCCAAAAATATTAAGGGAAGTCCTGGTTTGTTTTAAACTATTCATTTTATTCATCATTCATTTTTTTCACTGGGTTGTGTTCACATATATTGTTGCCAGTGTGTGTGTCAGGCTCACAGCGTATACTGTGCCCACTTGCCCAGTGCCACCACTCATATCTGGTGTCACAATAGCTTGCATTTAACAAAAAACTAAACTTTTTGGACTGTAATATAATAGCAGTCAGTTACCTTCACGAGTGTGAGTTTCAGGGCCTGCCCAGTGCCACCACTCACTCATATCTGGTGTGCCAATAGCTTGCATTTAAAAAAAACTAAACTTTTTGGACTGTAATATAATAGCAGCTATTGTAGCTATTGGGACACCGCAGTGGAAGGTACCCGGAAGAAATTTATTTTCACAAAAGGCAATCCCCAACCTGTACTCGATTGTGCAAAAGAAAGTAATGGCATGTATGGCGCACAGTGTTGGGGCAAGGGTCCATCTGACCACTGATACCTGGTCTGCAAAGCATGGTCAGGGCAGGTATATCACCTACACTGCGCATTGGGTAAACCTGCTGACGGCTGCCAAGCATGGAATGCGTGGCTCTGCAGAGGAGTTGGTGACACCGCCATGACTTGCAGGTAGGCCTGCAGCCACCTCCTCTACTCCTCCTACTCCATCCTCTTCCATAACCTCCTGCTGCTGCATCTTGCTCCACATCAACGGCACCCCCCCCCCAGCACCCCAGGTACTATTCCACATCCCGGATACAGCAGTGTCACGCCGTCTTGGGTTTGACTTGCTTGAAAGCAGAGAGTCACACCGGACAAGAACTCCTGTCCGCCCTGAACACGCAGGTGGAAAAGTGGCTGACTCCGCAGCAACTGGAGATCGGCAAAGTGGTTTGTGACAACGGAACAAATTTGTTGGTGGCATTGAAGTTGGGCAAGTTGGCACATGTGTGTAATCTGATTGTACAACGCTTTGTGCATAAGTACACAGACTTACAGGACGTCCTTAAGCAGGCCAGGAAGGTGTGTGGCTATTTCAGGCGTTCCTACATGGCCATGGCGCACTTTGCAGATATCCAGCGGCGAAACAACATGCCAGTGAGGCACTTGATTTGCGACAGCCCGACACGTTGGAATTCAACACTGCTAATATTCGACCGCCTGCTCCAACAAGAAAAAGCCGTTAATGAATATTTGTATGACCGGGGTGCTAGGACAGCCTCTGGGGAGCTGGGATTTTTTTTGCCACGTTACTGGACGCTCATGCGCAATGCCTGTAGGCTCATGTGTCCTTTTGAGGAGGTGACAAACCTAGTCAGTCGCACCAAAGGCACCATCAGCGACATCATACTATTTGTTTTCTTCCTGGAGCGTGCCCTGCGAAGAGTGCTGGATCAGGCCATAGATGAGCGTGAAGAGGAAGAGTTGTGGTCACCATCACCACCAGAAACAGCCTTGTCAGCATCGCTTGCTCGACCTGCGGCAACGCTGGAAGAGGATTGTGAGGAAGAGGAGTCAGAGGAGGAATGTGGCTTTGAGGAGGAGGGGGAAGCCCAACCACAACAGGCATCCCAGGGTGCTCGTTGTCACCTATCTGGTACCCGTGCTGTTGTACGTGGCTGGGGGGAAGAACATACCTTCATTGAGATCACTGAGGAGAAGGGACGGGAAATGAGTAGCTCGGCATCCAACCTTGTGCAAATGGGGTCTTTCATGCTGTCGTGCCTGTTGAGGGACCCTCGTATAAAAAGGATGAAGTAGAACAACCTGTACTGGGTGTGCACACTACTAGACCCCCGGTATAAGCAGAAAGTGGCTGAAATGTTACCAAATTACAACAAGTCGGAAAGGATGCAGCATTTGCAAAATAAATTAAAAAGTATGCTTTACACAGCGTATAAGGGTGATGTCACAGCACAACAGGAATCTAACAGGGGAAGAGGTGAAACTAATCCTCCTCCTCCCACAACCACGCCAGCAAGTACGCTTTACAGACGTGTTGTTGATGGAGGACATGCGGAGCTTTTTAAGTCATACGCATCGCCACAGCCCTTCGGGATCCACCCTCAGAGAACGACTCGACCGACAGGTAGCAGACTACCTCGCCTTAACTGCAGATATCGACACTCTGAGGAGCGATGAACCCCTTCACTACTGGGTGTGCAGGCTTGACCTGTGGACTGAGCTATCCCAATTTGCGATAAAACTTCTGGCCTGCCCCGCTTCAAGTGTCCTGTCAGAAAGGACCTTCAGTGCAGCAGGAGGTATTGTCACTGAGAAGAGAAGTCGCCGATGTCAAAAAAGTCTAGATTACCTCACCTTTATTAAGATGAATGAGGGATGGATCCCAAAGGGACTGACAGTGGGGACTGACAGTGGGCGATACATTCGACTAAAAAAGGCCTGATGAGATGAGCTGCCTTGGGCTAAAAATGGTCCACACGCTGCTGTATTTTAGCTCTGAATGCCGGTTGACTTGTGTGACTTATCCGCCACCAACTAGGGTTTAAGCCGCAATGTTTTAGGGAAATTTCTGCCTGGGAAACAAACATCAATTTTTCTGGCCACTGCTACAGCAGCGGCTGTAACAATACCTAATTTTTCAGGCATGTGTACATGGGGGGTTGGGGGGGGGGGGGGGTAGTGGATAGGGTCCGGTAGCAGTCCTGTTTATGGGCCTGGTGGGCCATCGGGATGACCTCTGCGCCTGAATTGTGGTGATTGGAAACTTTGGTCCTGTCTTCTCTTCTTAGCTGGCGTGAACCAACGTTGTTTTTGGTTGGGGCCTTGAGTGTCCATATTCCCGGGTGGGGTATTCCAGTCTATGATTTGGGTATCAGGGAGGTCGAGGGCTTGAGTAAACGGTAGGACATCCAGTGGAGTGTTGATTATGATGTTGGTGCCTTTGTGAGACACGATCAGAGCGAAGGGGTAGCCCCAGCGATACTTGATATTTCTCTGTCTCAGAAGGTCGGTAATCGGCTTGAGCGATCTGCGAGCCTGGAGGGTGTACCAGGATAAATCTGGGTATATTTGGATCGGGTGATTGTGGAACAAAAGGGGCTGGGAGGTGTCCCTAAGCGCTTTGAGTATACTCTCCTTAATAGGGAAATGGTGAAGTCGGCAGATTACATCTCTGGGAGTGTCTATGTTTGAGGTTCTGGGCCTTAGCGATCGGTGAGCCCGGTCAAATTTGAGTTGTGTATCGCTGGGGGAGTTGAGGATTAGATTGAATAGTTCCGATAGAAGTAGTGGAAGATCTTCTCCCTGGGATTCAGGCATACCTCTTATGCGGAGGTTATTTCTTCGACTGTGGTTATCTAGGTCGTCAGTGTGTCTCTGTAGTGCTGCATATTGAAGACGGTGGGAATCAATTGTTGAGGCTAAGTTGGTGATTTGCGCCTGCATAACGTATTTTTCCTCTTCTAGATCTGCTATGCGGAGGTTGAGCTGTTGGACGTCGGATCCCATTGCCTCCAATTTGGAGATGAAGGTCGCCTCCAATTTGCTCATCATCGTTTGAAGATCAGTTTTAGATGGTAAGTTCTGAAGGTCAGTTTTAGAAGGTAAGTTCTTTAGCATTGTTCTGATGTCTGGTTCAGGGCTTGTATCCTGGGTGCTGTGAGAGCAGTCAGACGTGGCTGGGCTAACAGGTTGTTGCATATATTGTGGATCCGTGTCGGCCATTTTGCAGGCTGCATTTCCCGGCTCTGCATCTCTGTCCGAGTAATCCTTAAAATATTTGTTTAAGGAGCCTGATTTGGCTGTCGGAGATTTCCCTCCTTGTCCCTGAGTATTTTGATGTCTCTTAGGGTTGCCCATTGTGCAGTGTGTTCCCCGATTGCTTTGGATTGAATCCTGGATCTCTAGGAGCAAAATCAATGTGCGTCCATTAAGCTCCTCAGTAGGCCACGCCCCTACTAGATCATATATATAACATAATATAAGTTAAAAAATTAAATTAAAAAAATAATTAAAATTAAATAATTAAAAAATATATAGATGTGTGTTATTTCATTCTAACTGTATTGTGATATTAATATCAAAACAGTAAAAAGTATCCCAGCAATAATATCGTCCGTGTAAGTGCTGTTTGTGCGTGAAAAATGCAAAAAACGTCACTTTTACTGGCGATATCATCGTTGTAATACATTTTACTGTTTTGAAACACTAATATTTGTGTTCAGCGAAGTCTCCCGAGTAAAACAGTACCCCCCATGTACAGGTTTTATGGTGTCTTGGAAAGTTATAAGGTAAATATAGTGCTAGCAAATTAAATTCCCTATACTTTCGGCCTTGGTTGTCAGCCAGGTCCCGCTAATTGTAATTAATTAAGATACCTAATTATGTAAAAATATTACATAAATATATATGTAGAATTAATATATATATACACGTATGTGTATATATATATATATATATATATATATATATATATATAAAATTAAAATATTTTTATTTATATATAGGTATGTATATGTATATAGATATATATATTATTTCGTTCTGCGTGTATTTTGATATAAATATATATATATATATATTAATATCACAATACAGTTAGAATGAAAACACACATCTATATATTTTTTAATTTTTAAATTTTTTTTAATGTTATTTTTTAACGTATTTACTTTTTTTATATTATATATAAAGATATATATAACAATAATTATATATATTTAATCAGTATCAGTCTATGTGTAATTTGATATTAATATATATACATAATTATATATATATTAATAGTAAAATACACCTAGACAGTGTATGTTTGTGTATATGTGTATATATATACTTAGATCATATATATAGTATCCAGTTGTACCCAGCACACACACTCACAGATTGTCAAAAAATGCCGGGTGCATTTCAGCCATAGCCAAAACATATAGAAAAATCTCAAAAATAAAGGCTTGCACTCACGGTCTGTTGTTAGTATTAAAACAATGTCCAAAAGCTTGCACTCCAGTATAGTCAGAAATTTATGGCC